>NC_081518.1:18129496-18249496 GCF_030273125.1 Centropristis striata
ATGGAATGTCATCATATCACTCTGTTCAGAGTCACATGAGAGTTGAGTCTGTAATGTTTCAGAGAACTTGCAGGCCCAATATTTTAGAGGATTTCATAACACAAACTGGACTTATCCCCGAGTTAACTTTTAGAACCAATGTAACAGACTGGATATGTAATGACAATTCTGTAGTACACTGCCCTACAAAGTCTAACTGCAGTAACTACGCAGAAGGTAAAACTGAGAAACACTGCTTTTTCAGTTTTTAACGTGTTTTAACTGGCCACTCAAATGGGTTATATGTAGATAAATTATATGACAAGTATTTCTACTTGTATTTATGTCTTTTTATGCTCAAAAATCATGATGATTTATTTGACCTTTGACCCCAAAAACGTAGTTAATGCACTCTGGTTTTGCTGTAAAAAATTCTGATAGTAATGCACAAACAGTGCAGTAACTACAATGTTGTTGTCTTCTTTCAGCTTTTATATTTTGTTTTAAGTGAATAAACATTTTCAAATTCATTTTGTTATAAATGTATTTAAAAGTGGAGTGGAGTGGGAGCCTGCTCTGTCCCTCCCACTGCACCAAACCAACTGATAGGGGTGTTCAAATGTGGTTATAGATTTATTCCTTTTTCCGGATATTATGTGAATGTTTTGATGATTCCTTTGATCTGTGTTTAGTAAACGTACGATCCATTATAGATGGTGTGGTCCAGTGGGAGGGGCCTAGTCTTAAAATGGTGGGAGAGCTGCACTGCCAAGGCAGTTAGAGAAGGGCTGTGGCGAAGCCCCGAGCACTACTGTTATACTGTGGATTTCTTCTTCTTCCTCTTCCGGACGCAATTTCGTCCCGCTACTAGTCCTACAACTTGAATAGTTGCAGGACAAATTATATATCAAAACGTGCGGTTTGATCGGGATCGGTGTGCCATTACTTTTCTCTACAGAATACAAATTTTAATACAAAACTGCCCAAAATTTTGCATTGAAATGAATGGCACGGCCAACAAAAAATGAGCGAAAAAGAACAATAATTGGAGATTTTTAAACATCTACTTCTCCGGCATAATTTCACCTAGAGACTCCATTTAAACTTTAAACAGTAGACACAAGTCTTGTGTATTGGTGTATTAATCCACGTTTCGATAGGTCATATAGTTTTTTACCAATCCCTGTTCAATGACCATGATCATTTTTGGAGAAATTCTGAGATTATAATGGGTGTGTATTGCACGGATTGTTCGTATCACAGTGTGTGACATCATTGCCAGAGTGTAGAGGGAGAGAAAAAATTGTCAAAAATAAATTTGAAAACTGCGCTCCAGGCCGTAAATTCCACTCTACAGAAATAATTTATACATAGAAATGTAGGAAAATTTGTCTTCTCACTCACAATCCTCTGGTAAAGCTGTCAGAGTTATAGTTTGGGCGTACGACGCAAAGATGTGCCACCAACACCACCAACAGCCTCATTGGGTCCCATATTAAAAACGCAGGAAGATTTCGGAAAAAAGGAAGATGGAACAATTTTTTTAGATCGCTCTAACAAAGCAATTTTTTAATTTTTCTTAAAAAAAATCATATATAGACGTTCAGGAAGAACTCGGGACACTCAAAGTGAAGTCGGTTCAATGATAGGTATCATGGCTTTGCCAAAAATGCTTTCTGTTCGAGGCCAGATATTCGAGTCTGTCCACCTCTGCTGTCACTCTTTCGGAACATTAACAGCTGCAGTTAATTCTGTTGATTGCTTTGATCTGATTGCCTTTGATCTTTGATGTGATTACAGTTACAGTTACATACACACACACACATGCACTAAAGTGCGCACGCTCCTCACACATGCATACACATGCTTCATACACGCACACACGCACACACAGGTAACTTTATGTGATTTTAATTACACACACACACACACACAGGTAACTTTATGCGATTTTCGTAGCCCCAGTGGCCCTTTCAGAATTTCCCCAGAGGAAATTTTGTAGTTTCAAACTGTCAGGCTGGTAAAGATTAAGGATAAGACTACAGGGTACCTGTATTTGATTCTTTACTGTGTTATATATGAACATTCGTAGCTTATAGTGTGATGCGTACATACTGAAGGCAAATATTATGTATTCTGGCTGTAACTGACTGACCATTTATGCTAGCATTCATCCTCAAATAATTCTACAAAACATATAATTTTTTTTTTTTTAAACTGCATCTTTTCAGCAGTAAATGGCAATGTTGAATACCTGTTGTTTTATAGAAAGCCAATATTAGCTCAATATTCAGCAGATAATGCATACAGTAGCTGTAGTATTAAAACACAACACTCACCCATTCCTTTGGTGTGGTTGAAGTCTCCTCTCACTACCTTACAGGAACGTCCATCTCCATCACAAAAACCACAGCGGTCCTCTTCAGCTGAAGAGCCGATGATGCCATCACAACCAATTTTCTGACAACAAAGAACAGTGAACAAGTGTGTGTGTGAGTGTGTGTGTCATATTTACTGCCCCACAGAAAAGAAAAATGCTGATTAGATAGATAGCTATATAATATATATATAAATATCTGTAGCTTTTACGGTGAAAAACTGCTAAACCATGACAGTAAAAGATACCTATTCCAATTCAAACCAAAAGCCTAAAACTAAACCTATTATCTCAATGACAAAATTGTGCTTTCCTCATTTTTCTTTATTTCAAATTATTTGTTTTGTGTTAACATGGCAATAGCCTGAAACACTACACCAATGTAATTTAATTAGTTACCACAGGGTGACGGTTGAGTGTACCTATGAATCAGAAGGTGTATTCACATGTGAATGTGTGATATCTGTGTATACCTGACACATTCCATTAATACAAAGGTCAGCCTCGTATGGTCCACAGGGCGTCCCATCCATCACTCTGTCAGCCATCAGGATTGGAACATCCCGACCCACTGGTGTGCAGTACAGCACACATGGATTCTCTGCTCGTGCACAGACACACACACATTGTAACAAAAACCTAAACACTTACACACACCAAAGTTATTATAGTTAACGAAAACTAACGAAATAACGAAAACTAGAATTGAAAAAACATTTGTGTTAACTGAACTAGAGGTTTTTTTAAAAATGATAACTAACTGAAACTGTATTTTGTGGTTACAAAACTAACTAAAATTATAGTTAAAATGTCCTTCGTTTTCGTCTTTGTCAACTTTTTTCATACATAATCCAGTGTTTCTATTTCTCCACCGCTGAGTGTGTGTATTCCTACTTTGTGGGCTTCCGATGAGAAACGTGAGTATTACTAACGCAATGCCACCATATTGGCTGTAAAGAGCAACTCCTCAGCTTTTAGAAACCATTGGACATATGAAAATTCTGATAGTGTAAACCGTTCAGTTATTATGGTAATCCAAAGTGAGCATGTCTTCAATTTGTCCATGATAATACAAATCACATTTTTTTTTGCAGTGGCGCTGAGAACTAAAACTATCACTAAAACTAATAAAAACTAAACTAAAACGAAGGAATTTTTAAAAATTAAAAATAAACTAAAACTAGCAAACTCACTCTAAAAACTAATTAAAACTAACTGAATTTGAAAACAAAAATTCACAACAAAATTACACCTGAGACTAATGAAAAATCCAAAACTATTATAACCTTGCCACACACTTATACCACCATACTTCACTGTTGGGATGGTATTTGGCAGGTGATGAGCGATGCCTGGGTTCCTCCAGACATGACACTTAGAATTGAGGCCAAACAATACAATGCTATACAATACAATTGCTAATTCCAAGCAGGTTTTCATGTGTCTTTTATTGAAGAGAAGCTTCTCCTTCTGGAAGTTTCTCCCATCTCCACACAGGATCTCTGGAGCTCAGCCAGAATGACCATCGGGTGCTCTGTCATTCCTTAGGCCGTCCCCCACTGACTGCTCATTTTGGCCGGGCGGCCAGCTCTTGGAAGAGTCCTGGTTGTTCTAAACTTCTTCAATTTAAGAATTATTTAGGCCACTGTGTTCTTGGGGTCCATCAATGCAGAATTTGTTTTGTACACAATCAACACAATCCTGTCTCTGAGCTCTGCAAGCAGTTCCTTCAACCTCATGGCTTGGTTTTTGATAATGTCCAATCAATTGAACATGGTGGACTCCAGTCAAAGTGGAGAAACATCTCAAAGATGATCAAGATAAATGGGAGGCACTTGAGCTACATTTCAAGTGCCATAGCAAAGTGTCTGAATATGTATGTCAGTATGATATTTCAAGTTTTCCTTTGCCGCTTCTCCACTTTGTCATCATGGAGTATTGAGTGTAGGGTAAAAAAAAAAAAGGCTGCAACATAATATAGAGATATTAAAAAAAAAAAAAAAAAAAAAAATATATATATATATATATATATATATATATATATATATACGTATATACAAACAAAATAAAAAGTAACAAAAAAGAAAGAAAGAAAAGAAAACAAAAAGTAAAGGGGTCTGAGTACTCTCTGAAATTAGAATGGAATATACTGCAGTAAGGCTCTTAGACAGTCTGTACTGCTTCTAATTATATAATCTCCTGTGTTTATGATTCACAAGGTGAACCTAAATGCACCATGAATTTAATAAGCTCCTACATTCCAGCATGACCGCAGTTCTAAAAATACAGTTTGCCCAAAACAAAAGAAAGTAACTCAATGGAGAGACCGCAACACTTTATGTTGGAATTCAGCTGACTCCACAGTCATGTTACTGAGACTTAATGAAATTACATTAAAAATGATGAAGAGCAATGGCTTGCTGCTGCAAAATAAAGCTTGAACGTAAAACGCTGCAGTTTATTTAGTGCCATTAAAATTTGCCTTGATAGCCTGATATAAAGAGGGAAGAATAGAGAGAGAAATGCTTGTATGCGAGGAAAGTCACAGTATGCCACAAAGTCAAATGTAAAGGTGTCTATATAAACACACACACTACAGGCTAAAAGTTTGGAAGCAAGGCCGATACAGGCCAAATATTGGGAAGCAACTTAAATTTTCTGTTCACAATGTTTGGATTCTTTGGATGTTTGGATGTGTTTACTGTAGGGGTGTGGCGAGATTAAACTCGACGATATTTCTTATTGCGTTAAAAATCAGTCTTGCGAAATTTGTGAGTTATCCAAACTTCTATTTGTGACCTCTGGGGCAGTAAAATGAAAAGAAGAAGAGGAGGAGAAGGAGGGGAAGCAGCAAGCAGCCAGAATGAAGTTGCAGGGGCCAGCGGCTCGTTAAGAAGAGTAAGAACGAATCGAAGCGGTTCTCCTGCAGCAGCCTATCCCAGCTGCAGAGCCGGAGTCTGCAATTTGCTAACAGGCTAACAGTTAGCTCTGTAGCAGTACAGTGTGTATGTGCTGCTGCAGGAGGTGTTCACTTAGCGATCTGTTTGTTTACAACAAGCACCGGACACTCTGTGCACAGTTAGCGATACCGGTTCATTCAAGATCTCTATTTTTATGATAATTAGACATGCTGCTTTGTTTTGATCAGCTGCTGATGTTGTGCAGTTAGCAACGGCGGCCACAGTTGCGTCTCCTGTCTTTAATCCGTCTTGTATGTGATCACGGTCGAAACTGTCCCTAAGCGATTACGAGAAGATAGAAAACCAGACGTCATCTCCGGAGTCTCATTAATCCCTCTGGGGGATTTTATTTTTTTTATTTATCTTATTTTAACATTTATACATTTTAGTTTTAGTTTCAATTTGTGGAAGTTTACTAAAAGCTCATGCTTACATCATGCATGTAAAGAGTTATAATAAAACATTTCAAAATGCATGTGCAACTCTGTTAATAAAAGTCTGTTGGTCCAGTCATATATTGTGTCATTGTAGTTTTCTTAAAATCTTTTCTCGTTCTCGTGAACCCAATATCGTGTCTCGTCCCGAGAGTATCGTCACCCCCCTAGTTTACTGCATCATCAGACTTTACCTTTATTGAATTGAACCATTTTCTTCAATTGACCTTTAGGTATATATTGATGTTACCAGACCATTGCTGAATAAATGTGAAGAAAAAAAAAGAAGGGCTTAGTTTTAGGGTTAAGAAGATTTGGAGGAGTCACAACTTCAGTGCAAAAGTAAAAAACAAATCACAGTTTGCATTATTATTATTATTCCGTTTAGCTCTTTGGCTTTTGAGAGTTTGGATACTAAAATCCCAATAACTCTCAACTGTGTTCATGTCTCTGACTAACTGCCATAGAAATGGCTAGAAAAAAGCAGCTGAGTAAAGAAAGAAGAGTACAGATTTATACATTAAGAAAAGAAGGATGCATTGAAAGAGAAATTGCAAAATGCCTAATGGTGTACAACAAAGGAGTTCACTACACCCTGAAGAGACTAGAGGAAACTGGAAGTTCTGATGATAGAAAATGGTGTGGCAGAAAGAGGTTTACTAAAAAAGCAGAGGATAAACATATCATTGTCACCAGTAAGAGAGATTGGCGAAAAAAACAGCACAACAAAGAAATCACCATGACAATGTCAAAACCCATATCTCTGACAACATACACATATTATATATATGCACGTGTGTATGTATGATGTGTGTTTCTCACCATCATCAATAATAGCAGTCAGCATGCTGCCCTTTATCTTCCTTGAATGTGGGTCATAGGAGAGACACTGCAAGTCTCTGAAGCTAGGTGCCCCCTTTGGACAAGGAGGACGTTCGCAGGCCTTGTGCTCCACATTGGTGCTCTGACAGTTTCGCCCACCAGGACCAGGCCTACACACACACACAGACACGCACATACACACCGTTTAGGAAACAAGGAGATATAGGCTACATGCACTGATATCGCACAAGATGATGATGATGATCACAATAGTACAATAAGGTCAAGTTTGGTAGCTGCACTTCTTTGTTTTTGTTTACATATATTTTATGTCCATTAACTCTGAAGCCAAATTATTAAAAGTTTACTAAAAGTACTTTAACCATTTTAATGAATGCCTGCATGGAAGTTGAGAAGCTAGGTGGTCCTTGTAAGGGCAGCAATATAAATTTAGGCTCCAAGATGAAAAACGAAGCCTTAAACTGTCATTGTTTTTGTTTCAGTTAACATCTCAATTGCAATATAGTATTGATCCATAGTGCTATTACATTGAAGTGAGAGCATTTCTTGAAATTTGACCTCATTGTATAGAATCAGCTGCTGTGACCTCTAGGTCTCATGAAACTTAACAATGATAAATGAGACACCTAGAACATTCAGATGATGTCGAGACGGGAGATATCAATTGAGGGGGTCAAATAACTTTAAAGTCATCAAAATACGTACAAATAGGAAATGGTTTTGCATTTCATTCAGCGGAGTAAAAATATGGAATGGGATTTGTGAAGAAATAAAACAATCTTCAAACATGAAACACTTCAAAATCAAATATAAAAAGCATGTCTTCACACGATATAGGGATGAAAACGGGTGTGTGAAATGACAGTAGGTGGTTATTGTTGACGTTTTATTTTTTAAATGTATTACTTTTTTCTTTTTTTGTGTGTTATTGTTGTTGGTCTGTTCATTGTTGTCTCATTATGACTACATGGGTGTATGTGTACTTACGTGTTTGTAAGTTAATAACAAGTTATGTGTGTTAATAATGGTAATAACGAGTTTATAAACTACATTACTATGTGTTATACATAAATATATATTAATATTATTGTTGTAATATAACTGAATATAGTAAATTAACATAGGGAGAAGGGGTGGGATTTAATAAGCTTTGGCTTCTTCCCACTCCTTTTGTTCGTTTGTTTTTAAATGTTCATCTTTTATTTTGTGTTCAAATAAATTCTCAATCAATCAATCAATGTATGGCTCTGCTAGGTATATTGACAATACATTCTCAACAGTTTGCAGAACAGAAGGGCATATCATCGAGTCGCCAAAAAATATAGAAATTGTCTAAAGTTTTTTAAACCAAATCACTGAATGGATTTTTCTTTGGTGTATTGATGTAATATTCTGGAGGTTTTTTTTGTCTGCAACAACTTATGGGATATAATTGAGCATGGAAATCACGGCGCACTTGATGGTGTCTCTAGCTGGCCTGACTCAGAATGGCATGTTCTATTTGTAGCTCTATTCATTGCCAGTTAAAACTCCTGTCTCTATTCAACCACAAAGTAGGGCTGTATTGTATATATTGATATAAAAGATATATCAATATATTTTTTAATGTGATATGGAATTAGACAATATCGCATATATCAATATAGTTCAAATTTTGCATTGTGATCCTTGATCCAGGCAAACTGCTTTATATATAAATGCTGCCCTTACTAGGGTTTGTCATATTTAGTTATTTTGCAATGTTCATTTTTCTTTTCTCATATAAATATATTTATTTCAGAAAAAGATTGGCCTGTTTTATTTCATAGGCTATTTTAATATAAGATATTTTTTAATTTAAATGTGCACTTTATGGAGCTTTAATTTAAAAAAAAAAGTTACTCCTGTTGTCATACAGTATTTATGCTCACTTCAATAAACGGTTTCAATTAAACTATTTGTGACATGTCATATTTGGCTTTGACTTTGAATGAACATTTGCTCTCACTTTGGGATAAAAATATCGGGATTAATATCGTATATCGATATTCAGCCTGAATATATCGGGCTATGATATATATGTCGCCCAGGTCTACCACAAAGACCATGAACCTGATAATCAATGCAAAGAGGGAGGACAAAATACATTACATATTAGCAGATTTTTTATATGATGCCCACAAGTATATGCTCTCAAAGACATGGACCGATTACCGCAGTGTTGCCAAAAGAGTTGGTCTCCCATGGGACGTTCTACAACCCCAATTACAAAAAAAGTTGTGACATTGTCTTAAACGTTCCATTTCACACAGTTTCCAAACTGGTATGGAATCTGGAATGCAAAACAAATATACTCGACCTTCATTAGTCCAACCCAGTTGTGGTGGGCTGACAAAGGTTCCTCAGAGGGGATAGAGAAAAAATTATGTTTTTTAGGATAATCTGCATTCACTATTCGTATCTCCATTAGTGGTGAGGTCAGCCGACATACTCAGTGACAGTTTATCCCCCCTGCTCAAATACCTGCCTGTAACCTTAGCAAACATACTTCCTTTATTCCTTTTACCGATTTATTTTATTGTTTATGCTTATAACTTCATTATTTCTCTTAAGATGTTGATTACAGGTCTACATGGTGGTGTAGTGGTGAGCTTTCTTGCCTCACAGCAAGAGGGTCGCCGGTTTTGATTCCGGCCTGCGGCTCTTCTGTGTGGAGTTTGCATGTTCTCCCCGTGTCAGCGTGGGTTCTCACCGGGTACTCCGGCTTCCTCCCACAATCCAAAAACATGCATTTAGGTTCAATTGGTGACTCTTAATTGCCCGTAGGTGTGAATGAGAGTGTGATTATCTGTATCTATGTGAGTGCGGATAAGCGGTTAAAATTAATGAATTAATCAATGTTGATTACTGTTATGCATGTTGCATTTAAGTATGCACTGTTAAAAACTACCTGCCTTGTCAAATTTAATTAAACAAATCTGAAACACTGTGAACATGCCCAGTTTAATTTAAAGGTAATTGCACATGGTTGGAAAATGCAGTGTGTGAAAGTGTATGGTTATATTCACACATCAAGCTGTCTGTAAATAATACTATTAAAAGCAAAAATATACGTTAAGACCATGAGTTGTTGGGACAATTTGCACAATTGCATCAAACATCCATTATACATGGACTCCAAAGACATGAGAATCTGCTGAGTGATGAATTCCAGATTGGACAGAGAATCCACAAACATACATTCAAAATAAAAATAAAATTATTTTGTTCTTGTATGTTTTCTCCTGTGTGAGACAACATGACAGCACAGTAGGTGCCTTTTAGATAAATGTAGCAATTAAATTGGCAAAATGCATACAAGACTTATGTATGTGTCTATTGGCATGTTAGAAGCGTTGTCCTGTGTTAAAATGTCAGTGCCCTCTATTTTTTTTAATTTTATTTAATGTTTTATATATTTAAAATGGAAATGTTATACCATTTTTATTATATGTGGTAAATTTGAACACGTACGGAGGATTGTCACACTTCCTCTGTCTGAATTGTACTCCAGTACCACAACTCCTGCTACAAAGGCTCCACTGGCTCCATGGACTCCAGTCACCATCCACATGCTGAGCAATGGGAGTCTTACTGACACAGTCACCTGCCCTGCACCACTGACACACACACACACACAGACAGACACACACAGACACACAGACACACACACACACACACACACACACCAATTAGAACTGTTGTCAGAGAGAGGTAATCATCATATTTGTGCATGGAAAGAAAAGTGTGTGCGTGATCCTACTTTGTCTGCTCCACACTCTGTTCCATCAAGAGGAAGATCCAGTTTGGTCTTGCAGGATGAATCTCCCCCTACTAAACACCAAAGGCCAGCGCACATCAGGTGCTGACACACACACATGCACACACACAATCCTTACATAAATGCAGGTATTTGCATTATAAATTCAACATTAGATACATTTAAAATTCACATCAGTGCAACAAGAGAGTCATTTCCACATTAAAATAATGTATATATAGAAAACTTGAGAATATATATAGAAACCAGAGAATATAAATATATATATATATATATTGAAAGTCTAAGAATTTGAAACCTGACAGAAAATCTTAGAATATATATACACTGAACAAAAATATAAACGCAAAACTTTTGTTTTTGCTCCAATTTTTCATGAGCTCATCTCAAAGATCTAAAACCTTTTCTATATACTCAAAATAACCATTTATCTCAAATATTGTTCATAAATCTATCTATCTAAATCTGTGATAGTGAGCATGTCTGCTTTGCCGAGATAATCCATCCCACCTCATTTTGAAATGTTTTATTATAACTCTTTACATTCATGATGTAACCTGAACTTCTTCTTCCACAAATTGAAACTTAAACTAAAATTTATAAAAGTTAAAATAAAATAAATTCAATTAAATATGTCTTTCTTTTTTTCAAGTGCAAAAAATATGAGCCGTGTTTCCTTTAGGGGGAAGAGTGGCCACCGGGAAAGTCTCAGGCCACGCCCTCTCAAATGTCCGCTCACTCTGCGTGTCTCCACTACAAAAAGGCCCCCAGAGGGATTTGGAGACCCTGGAGGTGACGTATGGTTTTAGATCGTCACATAATCTCTTAGCGACAGTTTCGACCGTGATCACACAAGCGATGGACTAAACATGGCAGACGCATCTGTGGCCGCCATCGCTAACTACGCACAGCAACGCAGCATGGCTAATTATGCACAGCGTCTCCGCTGATCATAAACATAGCGATCTTGAATTAACCGGCATCGCGAACTGAGTGTGTCCGCCCGGTGCTTGTTGTAAACAAACAGAGATCACTAAGTGAACACCTCCTGCAGCAGCAGCACATACACACTGCACTGCTACAGAGCTAACTGTTAGCCTATTAGCAGGACTGTGCTGCTTCCATTCGTTCTTACTCTTCTTAACGAGCCGTCATTCTGGCTGCTTGCTGCTTCACCTCCTTCTCCTCCTCTTCTTCTTTTCCTTTTACTGCCCCCACAGGTCACAAGTTTGGATAGCTCACAAATCTTGCGAGACAGATTTTTAACGCGACAAGAAATATTGTCAAGTTTAATCTCGCCAGATCTCGTGCCGCGAGATTTCGTCACACCCCTAGTTTTGAACTTCCGTTGTCTCTAAAGGGCTCTGGTGCCCCCTATGAAATGTCGACAATGCAGGCCCTGTAATAAATATGTAATCAAAACCAAGTAGTGAGTTATTTGGAAGGACAAATGGAGTCTGTTGTACCTCCATATCACTGCAGAAAGTGGCATTAGTTCCAAACAGGATCTGACACTGTTCATCCACACTGTAGTGCATGCCTGGCAGCTTGGGAGGAAGCTGAACCTGGTAACGGCTTCTTGGGTCCGTGTGGAGAAGGCAGGCACTGGCTTTGGACCTGTTTGAAAGACACACAAGAGAGAAATTTCTTATGTGCTTATCGTTTTTCGAGTTGTTTCTAAGAGATTTATTTAATTTTTTTATTGTCAATTCTGAATTCAAAAGAGACATTGTATTTACAGCAGATTAAAAAATGTGTTGTGTGTTATATTGAATGTAGATGTAGATGAGCATTAATGCACACAAAATGAAATAAAGCAAAGACACCTATCTATTTGTGATATCTATTGGCTGTTTGTGTAGTTTCCCAGGGCCAATGAGGAATACTGTCCAGCAGAAAATATTAATCACTTATCTTATTCAAAAATGCTGTAAGATACAGTCCAAAATGGGCATATAAGGTGGACGATTAGTGTCAGTTTAGGGTGTGGGGACTAGGGGTGCACCGATCGATCGGTGCCGATTTCCTTAATTTTGCGATTCTTTTACTTCTGCATGACTGAGCGTGCTCTGGGTGACAACAGTCACCCGGTGACTTTTTTTTTTTAAACTGGTTCGAATCCTGGTACTGACAGGTCTAGGACTGAAGTGCCCTTGAGCAAGGCACCTAACCCCCCTGCACAGCTCCCCGGGCGCAGTAATGTGCTGCCCACTGCTCCTTGCATGGTGTGTTCACTTGTGTGTAAAAAACGATGGGTTAAATGCAGAGGTTGAAATTCCCCATTGTGGAATTAATAAAGTAATTTTCTTCTTCTTCTTCTTCTTAAAAATCGGTGATCGTGATCGGCCAGAAAATTGCAATTGGTGCACCCCTAGTGGGGACCCAAAAACAGCACAGATTGAGACCAGCGTTGGAACAATTCAACACTTTATCATCAAAAAAAAGGGTTTTAAAAAATCCACAGCAGAGCCCTGTACTACGAAGCCAGATTTGAGGGTTGGCAGGATAACTTCAGCTCTAACCCTGGGTTTTCAGAAAGGGCTTAGTGAAGCGAGATCACAAGAAGATATCCTGGGTATGTGTAACGCGCTTCGTAGTACAGGGTTCAGGTACACTGGAAATACTCCACAACAGAGCCAGCCAAAACAGTCAAACTCTCCAGCCGAAACTCCGGGGAGGGAATCGAAGAAAGCAGGAGACAGACAAAGGATGAGCAGGAAGAGGAGTCAGGAACAGAAGGCTGATCTGGTTACCTGGGCAGGGACCACGAGGGTCAGGGACAGGCAGGGTCGAAACCAGGGAAGCAATCCAAAGGTAAATGCGTGTGAGCTTAACATGCTGCTGAAGACAATCTGGCAGAGACTGAGTGGAGAGAGTGGCTTTAAATCAGGTGAGGGAAGACAGGTGAAGGTGGTTGCAATGATAAGGTGGGAGTGGCAGGCAGGTGAGTGGAAAAGTACTAGCAGAGCTGGCAGTATGAAGGAAAGCCAGGAATGGATCATGACAGTACCCCCCCAGCAAGGGACGGCCCCTGATGTCCCAGCCTGAGCCGGAAGGGTGGAGGGGGCCCAGCGGAGGACTAAAATTCCTCAAAGGCAGCAGAGTCCACGTCCTCCTCAGCAGAAAAGGAAGATGTCCAGGAAGAGGCAGCCACATCAGTGCCCCCACTCTGTCAGACTGGCTTGATCCTGGAGACATGGAACGTCGGTTGGATCTTCATGGACCGGGGAAGCCGAAGACGTACCGCCTCTAGGTTGATTATGAGAGCAATGGGAAAGGGCCCCACAAGTTGGGAGACAGCTTGCAGTTTTTCCACCTTGAGGGGCAGGTCACCTGTGGAGAGCCAGAACCTCTGGCCAACCTGGTAGGTGAGAGCAGGTGTGTGGTGCTTGTTGCGGTGCTTGACATCCTCCTCCTGCGATGGCCACCAGAAGCGCTGCTGCAGGAAGTCTCGGGTCTGAAGGATGCCAGGATGACAGGTGAGCCAGGAAGCATGCCCTAACTGGAGAACATCAGAGCGGAGTTGAGCCGGAACAAACGGTCAGGGGAAAGGACCTAGGACCAGGCTTGTCCACAGTGGCAGCCCGCACCCTCGCCTCTATCTCCCAAGGACACTCGGGAAACTGCGGGGAAAGTCCATCTGGCTTGATGGTACGAGACCCGGGCCGAGTGTAAAATTTAACTTGTCAAAGAACAGTGACCAGCGGGCCTGTCTGGAGTTCATCCTCTGGCAGATCAAATGTATTCCAGGTTCCGATGATCAGTCCATACAATGAATGGCACCATGGCTCCCTCTAACCAATGTCACCACTCCTCCAAGGCCAGTTTCACCACCAGAAGCTCCCTGTTACCAATATCATAATTCCTCTCAACAGGAGTTAGACGGCGAGAGAAAAAAGCGCAGGCGTGGAACTTGTTGTCGACGGTGGATCACTGAGAAAGAACCCCCCCCCAACCACATGCTGGATGCATCCACCTCCACAATTAATTGGTGTTCAGGGTCAGGGATCTGGAGGATGGGAGCAGTAGAAAAGCGAGTCTTGAGGGTGTTGAAGCCACTTTGAGCTTCGTCAAGAGAGAAGAGAGAGAGAGGAGCGGTAATGGAACTGAAACCTCTGATGAACCGACAGTAGAAATTGTCAGATTGGCAATTTGACTTGACTTGAAAAGCTATACATTCACTGGCCAATATATAAGTTACACCACTGCTTGTTAACGCAAATATCTAATCAGCCAATCAGATGGCAGAAACTCAATGCATTTAGGCATGTAGACATTGTGAAGACAAGCTGCTGAAGTTTAAAGCAAACATCAGAATGGGGACATTGCATGTTTGTTGGTGCCAGACAGCAACAAGGGTAAAAAAAGAGTAACTTTAACCTCACCTCAGAAAATTTGCAAGGTCGTCACGGCTGCAGGAGGACCAGGACAGGTCGCTGGGGTTTCTTCCTTTCACCCATTCACCAGACATGATGTGTGAGTGACTAGTGCAGTTGGCGTGGTCGTCATCATGGCTCATACCCATGCTGAGGACAAGACATGGACACATAAAAACTGCATCAAAGAGTAGTAAACTTAATTCTTATACAAGGGAGCCATTTAATCTTTGTCTTTGAGGATATTTTTAAGCATCTATTCAACAAGTGTATGTGCAGTCAAACTTCTTACCTTCCCCAATGGACAGTGTACTCAATGCACTGAACAATAAGTTTGCTACAGATCTTAATACTGTTGCACTTTGTGTAGTTGTGTGCTCAGCGCCCTGCATTTCCTCAACACTCTGCTCTGGAATTGTGAACCATGAGCAAACTTTTGCAGCCTTGTCATAACAGCAACATGGAAAGTAGAATAGCTGTACAACAACTTTAAAACTTGAGTACAGTGAAACCTACTTGTGTCCCAGCTCATGAGTAATGGTGAAAGCCAAATTCAGTCCATTGTCCTCTGCCAACACACACTTCCTCTTGGCACTGCATACACCCCCCAGATAAGCAATACCTGTAAAATAGTAACATGACAGTGCGTTTAATAAATAACAATGTGACAATTGTACTGTAATGTTTGATATGAACTGATGACTGGAAGTAACACACTGGGTAATACAGTTTCATTAATACACCTCCGCAAAGTCACAAAATAAAATAATGGGCTAAAGTTGTCATAGAGATTTTAAGATAAGATTAATTAAATTAGTTTATTGTGTATTTTGCAGTATATTGCTGTTGTTGATAAAACCATAAGATTAGCAGTCTGTGTCTGTGAGTACCAGTCTTTTATGCACTTTCTGCCCACTAATAGCTCAAGGTATACTCACATGTTCTGGGATTGCTCTCCTGTTTGTCAGTTTTGGAACAATATTGCATCCAAGTTATCTGCCTTGATTAATAATCCTCTACCTGTTACTATCAGTGTTTTGATTCTAAATGACTTGTCAGCGCTTCTGCTCTCAGAAATTCAAAAGTGTGCTACATTTACCAGACTTACAGTTGCTAAGAGAATGGTTGCAACCCATTTGAAACCACCTCATGACTTGTCTACTCGAACACGGACCCTTTCCTTTCTGGATGTCATATATATGGAGCTCTCTACAGCTCGTTGAAATGTAGCACCAGAAAAGACTTTGGACACTTGGCTAAACATTGCTGAGTCTTTGAAAAATATGCTGTCGGTGTGTGCTATAGCCTTCTTACTTCTATTTGCACATATGTTTGGTCCCTTATGTCTTATGTCTGTTCCCTCATCAATGTTATTTGTTTGTTTGTTTGTTTATGTGTGTGTTTGTGTATGTCCGTTTCTATATGTCTTATTAGTAAGCTACAGACATCATTCTTACTGCTGTGTTTTTATTATGTTGTCTTGGGACACCTCCTTCTGTCTCAGCATATTGTTTGTAATTTGAAAGAGCATGTGATGGTTCTCTGCTACCATGTGTGATTATTCTGAATAAAAATATTTGTTTGCAAAAAAAAACTGTCTCTGAGTGTGTGTGTGTGTGTGTGTGTGTGTGTGTGTGTGTGTGTGTGTGTGTGAAAGAAAGTGCAAAACATAGTGGTACTCACCCACAGTGTCACAGGGTTCGTCTTTATGGACACAGAAATTTGTCCTAAAAGAGGAACAAGTTCAGGTTAACATATTATAACTATAATATAACAGACTATAACTCTGACAAGACATGGTAAAGTAGCATTAAAACACAGTTTTTAGCCCTTTGAGGTCGAAGCCATTTTGTCGTATTTTTGGTTTGAAAGGTCTTCTTTTGTAATAATGCATGTATATGCTCAGCCCTGCAATGCACAGCAAGTTTGTGCATTTCTAGGACTCGCTGATCTGGAAAAATAAAATAAAGTTTGATGTCAAATCAAATTAAAAGAAATTTACAGTCAAGTCTCATCTAAAATGTCTTGCTGGCAGGAGGTCTGGGAGCCTCAGTGTCATTCCTGTTCACCTCTACTGCTGATGTTCTCTTTGTTTGTGCCTCTGCATGTTGCCTCTCTGTCCTGCCCTCTGCAGTAACCAGTTGTCACATCTCGGGCTGGGCGATATATTGATATAAAAGATATATCAATATATTTTTAAATGTGATATGGAATTAGACCATATCGCATATATCGATATAGTTCCTTTTTTTTTTCTTTCTACATAAATGCTGCCCTTACTAGGGTTTGTCATATTTAGTTATTTTGTAATGTTCCTTATTCTTTTCTCATATAAATATTTCTGGCCATATGATGCTCTAATATGTTTCAACAGACTATAATTGACCCATATTAAGATTTTTTTAGGCATATTAAAATTTGACTATTTTTGACAAAAATAGACAAACTATAGTATGAGTTTTTTTCCGAGGGAGTCATTTTTGGACATCCCATAATGTGGTAATTTGTTGCTATTTTTTGACAAATAGTTCTTGACCCATGAGTCCTGGGATTCGAACCAGCGACCCCCGTGGTAACAAGCTGATTTCTTAACCTCGAGGCCACAAACCACCCATATATAATTGTGTTTTTCAGCTACTTTGGGACAAACTATACCACCATTAGCCTATAAATGTTTTCACAGCTTTTTGGTTGAAGGAGGTAAACAATGTTTTAAAGTAAGTTTTAATTCCAAAAGAAGAGGAATTTCTCAGAGTCAGAAAGTGAAACGCTGACGTCCAACAGCTGCAACACAACAAACTGGTTTTGTTTGGCAGCATAAAAAGTGGAAAAGAAGGAAATCAGTGGTGCTGTCAGCAGAGTAGCAGTGGAGCATTCAACTCCTGGGGCCTCATGTATCAACGCTGTATATGCACAAAAATATTGCGTTCACTGTTTTTTCCGCACACATGTATGAAAAGTGAACTTGCCGTGAGAATGTGCGGTGGCACCGCAAACTTTTGTTTGGCAGAAACTACTGCCTTTATGCTCTATTTAAAACATGTTTCATGTCTAAACTCAAACTACACACAACTGGCATTATTTTTTATAGTTTATAGCTCTCGGAAAATGGAGGGAAAATGCAGTTTTCCACACTCAATAACCCGTTCTAAATATGAGGGGATAGATGATTTTTTTTCCATCCATTTTCATATTTTAGACTTCACCTGCATACTGCTGCTTACTTGTGCAATGATAGTATGTTGAATTCTATATGTTTTGATGTTAAGATTGTATATTTTCTTAAGTCTATATATTCTGCTATTTCCACTATTTTTATATATCCCCCTACTGGGATAAATACTTGTGATTCTGATTATGGAGCGCATACATTTTTCACAGATAACCTGCCTTAATCACTGTGTCAAAATGCCGATCGATCCATGACGCACAGATCCCTCTCCCCGGAGAAAAAACGTGTGTTGAAAATCCTTTCAGAATAAGTCAGGTGTGGTGCTTATTTGATCCCGTATGTGATGTTTAATTGGGACAACAAGTTAAGTGTGGCTTATAAACTGATGCTCAAAAATGATTATGGCAGCATTACGCACTGGCTGCTCTAACAGCTCTGGCTAGATTCAATAATGGTGGAGTTTAGAAGGAGTGTGTGTTGAGGGACCCTTCTGCCGTGGTGCAGCTCTCTGATCCGGCTGGTTAACAGCAGGGGTGAAAGTAAGCCGGTACGGTCCGGTACTGCGTACCACTAAAAGATTCAGTGGCGGTACGCAGTACCAGGAAGATGGGAGAGTGGCTGCCTGCTATATGACCCTCATTCAAAGCCAGTCACAGCCGCACTCTGGGTCAGAAAATAGATGCGCTAGCAATATGCAGTCTTAAAAACTACTTTGTCTGTTTAAAAATTCCTTTAAACTCATTCTGAATAGTTTCTGAAGTGTCCGTGCTGTGTTTTAGTCCATGCTGGACGGAGCCTTGGCCGCGCGGCTCCCTCTCTCCCCCTCCCCTCAGAGAGAGCCCGGTGGTCTCCTCTGCGCCCAGCCTTTGAAAAGTGTACCGCACGTTTAATGTCTTTACGTTCGTTGCAAAATGTCACAGTTAAAATCAGTGGAAGAGTAAGCAATGCAGTTGTTATTTCATGTTTCATGTTACTTTGTTTAATTTTAACGACACAGAACAGCTCGGAAAATAAACTGCTTATGAGATAACGACCGGAGAGTTCACTCAGCAGTACGTGAGTGCGCATGCGCGTCTACTTCCGAAACACAGCGGTTGCTATGGGCATCTGTGCGTTTGATTTAATACACTGGGACGTTTTCCACAACTGGTCCACAGACGTCAAGAAACGCCGCTTGCGCCAGGACTTTGTAAAATGCATGAAGTGAAAGAGAGATGAAGGTTTTTGTAATAGTACCGGCAAGAATTTAAAACTACTTTCACCCCTGGTTAACAGCCACAGTGACACCTAATTGCTGATCCCAAATCTGAGGCAACAAAAAGCGTATTTTCCTGCCTCCACCTCAGAGATAACCACGTCCACCTGGCTCGCAGTGGCAGTAAGGTGATTTGTCGTAGTTTTGTCGATAATCAGTAGGCATGCCGGCGATTTATAGTCATTTGCATGTCATCTGTGTATTCATTTTCCGGAGGAGCCGAGTGTGGCTGGTGGCTCATGCATGTGCGCTCAGTTCCACGCAGGTTGGGATGTATCAAGGAAAGGTGCGCTGAACCTGGTTTAAGCACAGTTTGATACATGAGGAGGTGAGTTTGCGTACGTACTTTTCTAGTTTTGGGAGTATATATGGAGCCAAGTTGGACACACTTGAGGAGGTGGTGGAGAGATGACCTGTCAACATGTTCCAGGCCATCCTGAAATACCCAGATCATCTGCTACACAAAACCTTTATGGACCAAAAAAACAGTAGTGGACGGCTCCTCTCTCTCTGTTGCAGGATGGAGAGATTCAAAAGATCCTTCTCTCCTACAGCCATCAGGCTGTCTCATTCTAACAGAGATTCTACCAGACTAACTGAATTTACCCTCGGGGATAAATGAAGTCATTTTGATTTGAAGAATTTCACAGTTGCGAATTAAATTATTTTTAATCATGATTTAATGATAAATGATGTAGTCTAAACATGCTTTGCTTTGTCACCATTAAAAAACAAAACTATGGAGTTTGATCAGCTCAGGCCATCGATACAATAGTCTAATAACAATTCTCAAACTCAGACGTGTGGACTTCACGCTGACTCAAATTTGTGTACATGAGCTGAGAGCAGACTGAGATCTGATCGTACCCTCCGCTCACGTCCACATTGACAGGCTGAGCTTTGCGTGGAAATAATCGTACAATGTGAATAAATTATTGATAACTTCATTTAAAAGTGACAGCCCTATTCTTTAGATTAAAGATGAAAGTAGCATCCCAAGCAAGAGATCTGAGACCACATATATACATGTATCATTCATTACCATTCATTCATCTGAGAGAGTGTCTGCTATATACCTGGTAACAAGGACAGCAGCGTCCACTGGTGGGATGCCATCCCTTTCACCAGGAATGTAGTTGGTGCCAAAGTACCGTGGACCACCGAACTCTTGATACTGCCAATGACAGAAGCTCTCCAGAGACCTTTCTCCATGATGGCCCACCTTTAACTTTACCTGAACACATACAGGTCAGATAAACATTATTTCCCTCCAGTTTTTTGTCACAGTTTCTCCTTTAGCTGATGAACTATATTTAACAACTTTTTGATGAAAACCTTTCAGCAATTCATTCAGTTCAATCAATGCAATACAGGATTTTTTCCCACTTTCTCTAAATATCAATTCTACAGTCCTACATACTAAATACTATGCAGGTAGCCTGTAATGCATTGCATGTTTGTCCTAGTTGGGTAACACGGTAACATTTAATACAAAAAAATAGCCAAATAGCGAAAAACACAAAGCTGAGGCTGAAGGAAATGACATCAGTTTTGTATACATCTGGTTGTATAGACAAAATACTGAGCAAAGGTGAACAGGGATGTATCAACATCATGGAAATGTATTAAATAGTCAACTGAAAACCAAAAGTTAAGTTGGTTAATTAACTAACTAGTAGGGCTGGGCGATATATCGATATAAAAGATATATCGATATTTTTTTTAAGTGATATGGAATTAGACCATATCACAAGATATTTTTTTATTTAAATGTGCACTTTATGGAGCTTTTTTTAAAAAAAGGTACTCCTGTTGTTATACAGTATTTATGTTCACTTAAATAAACAGTTTCAATAAAACTACTTGTCACATTTCATATTTGGCTTTGACACTGAATGAACATTTGCTCTCATTTTGCGATAAAAATATCAGGATATATATCATATATCGATATTCAGCCTAAATATATCAGGGTATGACTTTTGGTCCATATTGCCCAGCCCTACTTACTAGCATGAAAGCATCTAGAGAAATTCATTTTGTTTACATGTTCAGTAGAGACATGCCAAACGACAACAAAAGAAAGAAATGACAAGAATAAGAGAGCAGGGGCCAGATATATAACCCCAAAAATGCATAAAGACAAAAATATACACACCAATTCTGTGTGTCAGATAAATAAAACTGGATGTACACCTGATTCTCTTCTAAAAATCCCAATCACTGTTGAGCTGGGCGCATTTAAATACCCACAGTAAGCTTTAAATTGATGTAGAATCGCCCTAAGACATCAGTTCGAATATCCATATGTGTGCTTATGCCACCTCTCATTTGGCATTAGTCAATGAGAGATTAGGCTATTAGCAGCATCTATATCACACATTCATTTTGTTTCTGCAAACCATCATCACGGTACTATCTCAATCATCATTATTCTTTCAAAACCTTTAATTTCCACCAATGTAGAATATGGTTTGGCCCACAATAATAATGTATGATTATTATGGCTGACCCCCCCCCCCCCCCCTCCTCCTGATGAAGTCAGGTGCGGAGAAAAGAAAAGAGAAGGTTTTCATTAAGAGACAGTTAGGAGACCATGTAGAACCTGATAATGTAATAAATTCCCGATAATGTAATAACCCCGATAATGTAATAAAGTGCATTTCCCAATAATGTAATACACTTTTTATCAATAATGTAATAAAGTATAACATTAATGGAAGGTTTTTGATCAAATCAAAGATGGCAGGAAATCCAATATGGCCGAAAACCCCATCAAAAGTTAATAAAGATTCAACTTTGACCTGTTGATGGCGCTAGAGCTCTTGAGCTAGAGTTGCCTACACAGTATCACCACTTGAATCTAAGGAATCGGTGGTCTGCTGTTAAATTATTACAATATTGGGGAATAATACATTATCAGGACTTGCAAAATGAAGGCTAACCTGATAATGTAATAACCTCCCATTAATGTTATACTTTATTACATTATTGGTTACGCGTCTATTTGGTGTGTTCATCTGTGTCGGGGAAGCAGGGAAGTTGTCGGGCCTTGTCGGGCCCGATTCGACATGCACAATCAGGGATCGTTGATCATTGGGAGAGTAGACTCGTCGGGTCCTCTGATTGGCTGTGTGCTAGCTATGGGCGGATCTGACTGGCGGTGCTCTAGCAAATCAGCGCGATTTGTGGGAGGGGTGGACACGATTAATTAATTGCTATCTTCAGGCAAGAACGAGTCCAAGAGCAGACAACGCGACCATCAGCTCAGCTGGAGTGACCATTTTGCAGTGAAGCTTTGTTTTCCAAAACGACTAAAACGTCTTCTCAAAACTAATAACAAGCTTAATGCTGTGTGCACTTTGCTTTTAATCTCCATGGTTACTTCTATCTACTTCTTCTATGGTTTCTCCATTACGTCATTTCCTGTTTTCATTTTTGGATTACAGTCATTACCGTTGTTAGGGAGACTTCTTGCATCTCGTACAAGCGCAGAACATACAGGCTGCTGTGTAGTCGGCAGTTGTCGTGGCGATGTGTTTCACTGCTTTTATCCACCCGACTGTGTCCGACGAGAGGCGACAGAATCGTCGGACACAGTCCACACAAGAGCTTGTCAGCGCCGGGTCCCGTCGGGGCGGTGTGTGGGGGCCTTAAAATTCAGCGCCGCAATTTCTAAACCACTCACTTTGTTTGTGTTTCTGTCCACTGTTTAATTACTGTGTTCACGCCATCTCAACTTCATATACATTGCTTTCCACCATGGCCGCATACGACTACGAGCAAAGGGTGCATTCATGTGCACCGTGTAAATACAGGAGAACAGATATTGGAACACAATGCAGAATACCTGAAGGCTTTACTGCATTAGGTGTATTTTTATACCTTCAATTGTTACTTGGAACTTTTATCCAGTCTTTCCTTTACATAAATTAAAACATTTCCTACTTAAAGTGATGCAGAAGAGGCATGTTAAAGTTAAATATTACATTACATTACATATAAAAATTTCATTATAAACTACTAATGCATATAAACATGAATGTTTTGAAGCAGATGCATGTTGCAGAGAGTACTAGTGATTGATCACAAGGTTCAATTTCCTCATTTTCTTTTGAGTTGATTTAAAAATATCAAGATATATTTTGTTTGTCCAATATAGCCTAAAATACCACAATATGATATATCGGCTATTGTTGTGTCAAATCCCAATTCATGTGGGTGGAACCCAAACTCTCAGGAAGTGCTCCTAGTGGGACCATATTCACCTGCCCACCCACTGGAAAGGGTGGCATGAAATGTTTGAATGTAGCTCAGTTAGCTTAGCTCTCTCACCTGCCCCTGAAACAAGGCATGACCACAGCTCCTGATCAGTCTGACGATGCAACTGGTAGGAAAAAAACACTGAATGTGGATGATGTGTTGAGGTCATGCGTTTCCATGACTGTTTGATTGAATTAGTTAGTAAAATGCAGTTTAAGCTGGATAATTTTGGTTATGCTAATTTAAGCTTATGTGTTTTGTTGGATCTTTATGTGAAACTCATGGTTACATATGATGTTTCTTTAAGTATGTATGTCATTACTTTAATCATTGACTAGGTTAATTTGAATGACTGTTTGTTTGAAAATCAAGTAACGGTAACATTTATTCTATAGGAAAACTGTTTAGTTAAATGTTCATTGGAATTTTTGAGACTAATGCATGTCTTTTCCGTTTATATTGAAGGTTATCAACCTATTCCATCCCATTCTATTCCATCGTTCTGTTTAAACCATCAAACCCAAAACCATAAGAAGAAAATAAAGATGAAAGAATAAAAATAATTGAGATGTCCTTTGCATCCTTCAACGGTTGATCAAGCAGTTTTTCAAGTTTGGGCAGAGTTGTGGTCACAAAGTAGACAGAACTTAACAGCTGTGTTGCCCAGCCCTGTCCCCAAGCACCACAACACGTTTTCTTTTTCTTTGCTCCAAAATTGCAATCAAATCATTTTGTTAGGAACTGAGAAGCTTTCACAACTGCCTGGGGACCATAGTGTGCCCTGAATTACTTCCAAAAAAACAATTACAACAAATTACTTAGAGTCTCTGTACAGGAAAGCTCGCTTATTTTGGAGTTCACAGCACAAAGCAGGAGAAAAAAGAACTCTCTTTCTCTCTCTCTCACACACACACACACACGCAGAAACACACACACACACATGCAGAAACACACACACACATGGGTGAGCATCAGCCATGTAATATGCAGGTAGTTAGGGTTGACAGAGGTAAATGGGGTCAAAAAGGGGGATATGTCAGGCTTACTGGGCGGCTGTGAAGCAACACCAGTTTGGTGATACGAATGTTGATCCGGGCTCCCAGACTTTGGTGGCGAAACATGTTGTAGACCTGCAAGAGACAGGGCACCATTACAAATTTCAATAGCAGTGAAGAAAAGGTGGATACAGACAGATAAGCAAAGGTGTATCAAGCAAATCTTTAAAGTCCACTTTTACGATGATATCCTTTAAAAAATGAGACACAAGCCAGAGACACAATGCTGTGTTTGGAAAGTGATTTATAATGTTAGCTTACAGTTAATGTAATATGTAGCATGTAGCACAGTATAGACAAGTAAATAGACAAATGGAAAGTACAGTAATGTCTTGTGTTGCTTACAGTCACTATTTATTACCCGAAGCAAATGATTACATTTTCATAGTCAGGGTGCTAAATTGACTTTTTTTTTTATTATTATTATTTTTTTTATCACCGGTTAAACTTGTGTAATTGCTATAGACACTGGTGAAAGAACATGTTATATTTCTCTAATACCACAAGAGCCTTACTACTTAATTTAAATATTACAAAAACTCTCTTCAACTTCAACCAAAACTTTGACATTAATGTAAACAGTCCACATGATGTTCTCCATCATATTAAGGTATACAAGAGTTGTATCAGATGGTTTTGGCTACAAGGTTAGCATGTGGAGGCCGATGCAGTGAGTGCAAGTATCGCAAGA
Organism: Centropristis striata; assembly: GCF_030273125.1. Classification (NCBI taxonomy): domain Eukaryota; kingdom Metazoa; phylum Chordata; class Actinopteri; order Perciformes; family Serranidae; genus Centropristis; species Centropristis striata. Next base: position 18,154,701 of record NC_081518.1, read on the forward strand.
GTCGCAAGAGACATCAGGGTTGACATCCAATATGGCAGTGGCCTATTGCTGAGGAGCAAAGTAGTAACAGCAAAACAAGTTAAAAAATATTTAAATTAGAGGTCCGCCGATATTTGTGTTTTTTTACTTGTATCGACATCGGCCGATACGTGCGTGCGTTCGCTGATCAATGAGCCCATTTCACTGAGCCAACAGCAGGCAAGGCTCGGTGCAACATCTGCCATTCTCTGGTGAGCTGCTGCTGATACCAGAAAAAAGGAAAACACATCAAATATGTGGATCTTTGTCATGTGGAGCTTTTCTTGTTTAAATTAAGACTTGTTTAACATTTATTATCATTGTGTCATTTTTATCATGTAAATGCAATATCAGCTTCAAGAATTGGCCCAAAAAAATCGGCAGTACATATCGGGGATCGGTTAAGACTGATGTCAAAATAATCGGTATCGGCCTTAAAAAAAACCCGTATCGATCGATCACTAATATATATATATATATATGGCTATCTCATATCAGACCACGTCCGAAGTCCAACTACTGCTACCAACTCGAAAAAAAAAATGGATAATTTTAAGCATCTCTAAATTTCCATCAACCACCATTACCACGGCAACATGGACCTGGATCAAGCCAACCCATCCAAAAGGAAAAAGAGACTCTTCGACCGACACAGATGATCTACAAACCACTGAAATCAAGGTTTGTGTAGTAGCATCAACAAGAAAGTGGACCTTCTCATATAATATAACACAAAGAAGACTTGTGCAATAGCCTGGAATGCACCCATAACAACACCCTTACTCTACAACAGTCAAACCAGTAATTACAAACTGCTGCTTCCTCAAAGAGCAAATGCATTCTATCACCAAAGAAAACAAACTGATGAAAGAAACAATTCTGGACATACAAACCTGCTACTTGCGCGTCAACCTCATATTCTCAGACATCCCATAAAAAACACCCTAGACAGAAGCATTAATCCAAAACTGATTGACCACTCATCAGCAAACCATCAGCGAGAGGATGGCCGATCATAACAAACACACAGAAATCAAAGGCACAGCATTTGGACTGAACGACCAATACCCACAAGCAATAAACAAAGAATGGAAATTACTGTACCCAGTCTTAAAAGAAAACCGGAAAAAACAACAAACGTGCATCACTGGTAGTTGACAGACTGTTTATCGATGGACAATTTTTCCGAAACACAAAACTCTCATAAACCCCTCAAAATTACCAATGTCTTTTCTGCTTCTGTTCATCTCTTGTCTTTTCTTGCTGTTATTCATGTTTTGTGTCTTTACTAATCACTATTATGTCTAGATATGTGTGTACTTTGTAGTTTATGTTATGTTATATGTACAGTTAGTTACAATGGTCAGTTTTTTTCTCTTTTTCTCTTTACTCCCCCTTATTATTTGGAGTGGTCAATAGCTCAGGGAGGACAGGACAGATCCAACAGCCCCTAATATGCAGTGCGCGCGGCACCGCGGGGAAATATCGTCCGTCGTGGATTAGAACAGAAGTCACCAGGTAAACCTTAAATTTCACGATCACACCTCCTCGTTTTCCGCGTCTTCTGAAGCGCATTTTCCGAGGAAGAGTGCACAGAAAACACAGGAGGTGCGCAGGTATTTCACCAAACACAGGTGGGAGACTGTGTTGCTTTCCCAGTCTGGACTTTGACAATAACAGGGACTCACTGAGAGCCTTAATGTTAAAAAGAGCCTGGAGATTATAAACAATCAAAGTGGAGACATCTTGGCAAAATACACATAGCAGTAGGGTAACTGCAAACAATATACTGAGCAGACGAGGGGGATGAGGCTGACGGCTAGCCACCACAGGCGCCATCTTGCCATCGCTCATTCACCCCTTCACACACACAATCATACTGGTGGCAGAGGTTACCCATGGTGCGGAAAGCATCATGCTGCCACCATCATACTTCACCGTTTGGATGGTTTGGGCAGGTGATGAGCAGTGCCTAGTTTCCTCCAGACATGACGCTTAGAATTGTGGCCAAACTGTTTCATCTTGAATCTTGTTTCTGACCGTCTGAGTATCATTTAGGTGCTTTCTTGTGTCGTTCACTGAGAGGCTTTCGTCTGGTCACTCTGCCATAAAGGCCAGATCAATAGTAGTAGACATATTTTTACTGTGTTTTATTGTGAAACAGCATCTGAGCAGCATCCGCTCTATACCACAAAACGCAGAATGCTCATATGGGTTGTTTTGACACGATGGGTTTTTATAGGTGGTATTGACAAACAAACAACCTATTCTGTTTTTTAGGTGGGGGATCTTGTTTACATGCCTTAGTCTGTTGATTGATTACTTTATAACAGGACCGATTCTACACAGAGACAACATTTCAAGTTTGACTTCATAAACCCTTGGGAAGGGGAGTCAGAAGGATTCTTACCATATTCATGACTGTCAGCAAGAACCTCTGTGCCACCGCAGCACCGTGGTACTGCACCATGTCAGAGTCTGCCACCACCACCGTCTCCACGGTGAATGCTTCGGGCAGGCGAATGGCTTTTCTTGTCCTGCGACCTTTTGACATCGTCACCTTCTTCTTCCCTACCACAAACAGGCAGACAGGAAGACCAAGGTTAGCAACACTATGCCAACGTTTAAAGTCACACACAGGAATTTTTTTTATTGCAGTAGCTTTTTTCACACTAGTATGGTTGTATTGTACAAGTTACTTTTGTATTTGTAGCATTTGCTGCCTATTTCTTGCTCCAAATATTTTCAGAATCCTACCCGTTTCTTCTACATGGCTGTGGCTCAGTTGGTAGAGTGGTAATCCACATATTGGCAGTTCCATTCCTGACAAAGGCAGCCTACATGTTGAAGTATCCTTGGGCAAGATACTGAATCCCAATTTGCTGCTGATGCTGCGTTCATCTGTTTCCCTGACCACTGACCTTTAAACCTTCAATATCTCAAAGAACCAACAAGATGACAATACATATTTACTGCCCAATGTGAACATTTGGTAAATGGTAAATGGACCTGCAGTTACATAGTGCTTTTCTACGGTGCCACCTGCCACCATTGGGAATTCATTCACACACCGATGAACACAGACCTGAGACCACTCTACCAACTTGTCCACAGCCGCCCGCACCGTACCATTTGGATAATCATTCTCCATAAATGGCTATCATAGCTCAGTCAAAATGTGTCCCTTCATCTTCCCCACGTCCATCCAGTCTGTGAAACACTTCAATTTCAGTCCCGATGCGTTACTTTCTTTCTTTCTACCACTGAGACTATCTGGCACCAACTTTAATCCCACTGTGGAGTATGTTATCTTCCAAACTAGTAGTTTGATTTTGTCTTTATCATTATGTGTGTTTGTGAAAAATGTGTGTCCGTAGCGTGACTGGGTCATGGTAGTTGAGTAGATCAGTTAGGTACTGGGGAGCAAGGGAATGGAGGGTTTTGTATGTAAGCAGGAGTATTTTGTAGTCAATGTGAGACTTGATGGGGAGCCAGTGGAGGTGGATGAGGGTGGGGGTTATGTGCTGATATGTTCTGGACATACTTGAGTCTGTCCAGGGCTTTTTTCGGAAACCCTGCAGTAGTCCAAATGGGATGTTACGGGATGTTTGGTGTCTTATGTAGAGCTGAGTGTCATCAGCCTAGGAGTGGAATTTGAGGCCATGCTGATGGATGATCTGACTGAGGGGGAGCATGTATACAGTGAAGAGGAAGGGTCCCAGCACAGATCCTTGTGGGACACCTTGAATAACCGGGGCAGGGGTGGAGGAGGAGTCTCTTTTGTTGACAAACTGTTTCCTGTAGTTGAGATAGGAGTGAAATCAGGAGAGAGCTGTACCAGTGAGGCCTAGGGGGTCACATAGTCGGTTGAGGAGGATAGTGTGGGAGACTGTAAGGATGGCGGCAGAAAGTTCGAGGAGGATGGTGATATTGCCTGAGTCTGCTGCGATGAGGAGGTTGTTAGTGATTTTGATGAGTGCTGTTTCCGTGCTATTGTGTGTTCTGAATCCAGATTGAAGGGGTTCGTGGAGCTCATGGTTGGACATGTGAAGATGGAGTTGGGCGGCGACTGCTCTTTCCAAGATTTTACAAAGGAAAGGAAGGTTGGAGATCAGGCGGTAGATTTTGAGGTCTTCCGAGTCCAGGCCTTGCTTCCTAATGATGGGAGTCTCTGAAGCCGTTTTGAAATGGACATTGGGCATTTTATGAGGGTCAGTCTGATGTGCTCCCTCCTGTAGCCAGCCTCAAGTGGCCAGTCCAAAGAATTGCAGTTTTTGGCACTTCTGCATGTGCTTCACAGATCAGCACCGGAGGTTGCTGCTTGGTTTGAACACTCCTTGCTTGCAGAAGGCTTGTCTGGTTGTCTATGACACGTAACACGATATTTGTGCCTCTTCAGCAACAAATTATATTGGAAATTATGATAAAATGATCATTTATGTGAAGGAAAGCACCAATAAAAGCACCAGGTGACAATTTGAGGTATGAAAATACAATGCTATACAACCCAATACAGTAAAACAATTAGGTATTCTGTATTGCTTTTCAGTATCTATTCTCCTGTATCTATGAGGTGCACCTAAACGCACCACGCCCAGTCAACACCATACTCGTAGTCCTTAGTGGCCACCATACAAAGCAATGTATAAGAGGTTGAGACCGTGTGACTTCAGTAATAAAAGGTGAACAGAATACACCTCTCCAATTCTCTTTGCCTCGGCCTCTGGAGAGCAAAATGGAGGAAAGTTACTATTGCAGATCACCACTCATAAATGGATTATGGACCCCAACATTACGATCTCCAGGGGATATGGTTCAACAGCGACATTCCAGATTGCTTGCCTGATCTAAAGATACAATATCCCACAGATGCATAATAAGAATTTGAAAGGGTGACACCCCTCAGTCTTGATGCAAAACCACTGGCAGTATTCCCAGAAAAATCCCTTCTGCAGCCCAGAAAGCATTGTCCCCATGGTAAAAGAGATGTTTGTCTGACAGGGTACCTGTAATTACTGATCAATTAAGTTGCGTTTTATTATGAAGTTTTGATCTAAGAAGGTTTTATGTTTTTATACATTTTCCTATAAATTATACATTTTTCCAATTTGAAAGTCTGTGATGTAATCGGATTGTACATTTTATGGGCAAAGCGGGCACTTTTATCTGTCTTTGTCTGCTTACAACGTTCCAAGATGACTGGAGGACCTCTGCACCCAGTTTGAGAAGCCAGCCGAGAAGGAAGTTATTGCAAGCTATGTATTATGACAGTCAAAGGGCGGACTGAATTCCTTTGAGCATTTGAAAACTCGTGGCGTAAACGTAGCACCCGACAAGCTGGTATAAGTACTCTGATTCTGCTGCCCAAAAGTCCCAAGCAGAAGCTCACGAAGCATTGGTACACTAGATTTGGTACTAGATGACTGAGAAGAGGGTACACTGTAATTTCATTACGTTTCATTTCCATACTTTGAGTACTCTGACCCATGCTACAATGTATTTACTATGTCAAAAAAGATTTAGTCTGTGCAAATACATAATGTCGAATGCAGTATGTAAAAGAACCAGGATGTCCTACTGCATCAGTTGTAGTGTGCAAGTCAGCAGTAAGCAAATCTGTCAGTCAGTGTGATTGTAATTCCATTTTCTGTGCAATCAAGTTGAGCTCTTAGTGTTACTCACCTTGTACAGTCCCACAATAGTCAGGCTGGTCAGCATCCGGAGCAGAGCTGGTCTTGTCACGTCGGTGTCGGTGCAGGCGGTGTTTTAGTCCAGAGAAAGATTGTGAGGGGCCATTTTCACCCACCGGCTGAATGAATAGGCTGTCGTCCCCGATCTGGATAAGCCCAGTCTGTGTACATAACAGAGACGTAGATGATGAAAGAATGTTTCTTCCCACGAGGAAGAATTCAAGTAAAGAAAAGTAGAATTTTAATTGTTTTTTATGTATCTTTTTTCTTTGTCAATATCACCAAATGATTAAATACAATAAAGTTCCTGCTCTCAGCCAGTTCATGAAAGCTTTTCCATCCTAAATGCATATTGATTATGGCAGAGGTGAGTTGTTCAGTGATTCTGGCTTGAATACCCAGGTCTAAACAGAAAATTATTACAGGCGAATTGACACACTGCTTTGCATTAGTACTGCTTGACTGGAACTCTGGAAGGAACAAACTTTACAGATTACAAATTCAGAAATTTTGATGTGAATGATGAATATTTTAAGGGGAATATTATTTTATGATTTTTGTTTTAAATCACCAGTTACAGGGTTTGTAAACACGTTGAAAAGTTTTGAGAATGCTTAATTTGAACTGTTGGACCTGTTTTCAAGGCCTTATTGTTCAACAGCATGCCTTCAGCCAAGAAATCTGCTCATGGGAATTATAGCCAAGTGTCGTTAAATCAAATTTGTCTTCATATGATTACTCTGTATTTGTGTACTTGCATGTAAACATAGTCATTGTATGGATGGAAAAAATATCTTTAATTGCACTTGAACCTGTTCGGTTCACTTTGCACTGAATTTCTTCATTAAATACTTTAGTTGGGTTTAAACCTGTTTTTTATGTATATACTGGCAAGTTAGCTTTTCAAATCTCTTTAATGATCTCCTTTATCAGTTTCACCAAAATGCATTCCATTTTCTCACTGTGCATCCATGTCTGGAGACTAATTGATGAAGATGCTTCATTCGTTAACAGACAGACTGACAGGTTTGAGACAATCTCGTATGGAAGTCTGGAGACTGATTTGGAGACACAGGGGACTTTAGGTCTACAATAGGGCTAGATTCTAGTGGTGTCAACAATAATCGATTCGGCGATGCATCGCAATGTGGGGCATGCACGATTCAGCATCGATGCGGCAAAGTGCCATAATCGATTATGTTTATTTCCTGGCCTCCAGTGGAAAGTTGTGGGGGCCAGGGTGGGAATTTCACGATGCCCCACACTCTGGCCTTGATGCCCTGTGAAAAAATGTTCAATTTACGGCCAAGGTGGCCTTTGCGCCCCTGTCAAAGTTCCAGTAAACACAATGCTAACCCGACTCACTCCCTGTCCTTCCAGACGTGTGCACATCAACACATGGCTCATTTGAATATTCAAATGAGCCATGTGTTGATGCGCAGCACAGGTAAGCTAGCAGGACAAGCTGTTTTGATATGTTGTGACTGAACTGTGTGGTAGTATTTGACAGAACTTAACATTTACATTTTTATAGAAAGTACTATTGATAGGCTAATACAATGGTAATTACCTATCTAAAGTCGACTCGTTAACGTTACATGTTTGCGTCATGAAAACTAGCGATAGCTAGCTAGTTGGGATATCGCTAATGTCTTCCCTAGCTCAGGGACAAGGGCTCGACATTTAGCTGATGTAAATTTCACCTCAGCAGGTTCCTTTTTTATGGCAGAAGGAGGCATTTCTCTTTCCTTACTCTAAGATGAACTCAGGCAGGAGATTCATTTTGCCATCTTTTTAAAATATATCCATTTGCCGTCTTTTCAAAACAGGTTAATTTGTCATTTTCCAAAAAGGTCCTTTCTAATATATTTAATATATTGTGCATTAATGTTTCTTGGTGAATGAGAATATTAAGGTATTAATCTGAAAGGTAAAACCAGCGTAATTTAACCAAACGGCCTTTATGCCCTGTCATGTGGCCTTTGTGCCCTTAAAATAAGTGTGAACAGGAAGGCCAAATGGCCTTGCCCCTAAAATGATGAAATTCAACAGCATCATAACAACAACAATCAAGATGGCTGAGGTGGAGGGAGATGACAGCGATAGACGGGTAATTGAAAAAGGACCCAAAGTTTGGAAGGGGGACATCTGGGCACATTTCGGATTTTATGAAGTTAATGGAAATCTAGACAAGACTTATGCGGTGTGTAAAACTTGCCACACTAAAATCAAGCATGTTGGCAATACAACTAACTTCACGAACCATGTTGATCACTGGCATCCTGAGTTGGCATTCAACAGCAACACAAAAAGTTGACACATCCCAGCCAAGAATTGACGAGTCGCTAGTGTCAACCAGTGTCAACCAGTGTCAACGTTGCCACACAACTCTGAGAGAGCAAAGAGGATCACACGATCGGTGGCATGTTTCATAGCGAAGGATAATTAATAATAATAATTTTATTTAGTTACATTTATGTCAAAGATACAGGAGAGTGATGATACACACATAGCAGCCAATAAAATCTATTGTTGTTAGGCCTATCTGACTGCTTGTATTGCCTCATGACTGACGAAAACTGTCCCTTGTTGTGTGCAGTATAATTGTGTTGCATCGCAATGCATCGTAGAATCGAACTGAATTGAATCGTTACCTGGTGAATCGTAATCGAATCGAATTGTGAGGGCAGTGCCAATGCACACCCCTACTAGATTCATCCTGAGATGCTGAAAGCAATGGACCCTGTGGGGCTGTCTTGGTTGACACGCATCTTTTGTGTCTCGGAGGTCGGGGACCACCGAGTGGTGGTTACCATCTTTAAAAAAAGGAAACTGTGGGAGGTGTTCCAATTAGAAGATTACTTTATTAATCCCACAATGGGGAAATTCAACCTCTGCATTTAACCCATCCTTTTTTACACACAAGTGAACACACCAGAAGGAGCAGTGGGCAGCACATTACTGCGCCCAGGGACCTGTGGGTGCCTTGCTCAAGGGCACTTCAGTCCTAGACCTGTAAGCATTCGAACCGCCAACTCTACAGTTACAAGCCTGATGCCTAACCTCTAGGCCACAGATTGCCCATTATCGAGGTATGACCACTGCTCAGCCTTTTCAGAAAGGAGACTCTGATCAATTGTCCAACCCTACTTGAAATGGAACATTACAGCATGTGAAAACATGTGACAGTTGGAATCCCAGCAAACAACTTTTCTTTACAAGCCATCCAAAGTAAGAGCTGTGTCTGTACAGTTGGCAAACAATCCATGCCTTGTCACTGGAGCTGATAGGCAGTTTCAATGTCAGGGAGCAGGGAAGAACTTAATGATGCGGATAAGGAGTGGTTGTGTAAAAAGGCAAACAAGGCAGAACATGTTCAGAAGCGACACAGAAGATGTGAAGCTTGTACTTTTGGTCTGCACCTTCTACAGAGACTGGTAAATAACGGAGGAAGGAATACCCTGCTGACGTGGTTAAGCTCATTCTCCCCCAGTTCCCAGGCATGACGGAAGACCTGCTTGATGGGCACATTGGCAGATTTTGTAAATGGCACAATGGAACGTGTAGGTCAATACTGACTGGCCGAAGCCTTATATGCTGTCCTCATAGCCAATGCTGTATTATCAGTGAGTTGGTACTGGTTGCCAAGGATGTCCAGCTAAGGGCTAAGGTAGGCTCCAGTGGATCGGTTTGATTTTGGCTTAGCCACTGCTCTGTCGTGAAAGATCTTGCATCATTGGGAAAATGAGCCTTGATTAGTTGTTCACTTTTTGAGATCAACTCATGACTGCACACTGATTGCACAGCATGGGCTGCCCGTTGTGCCAAATGGCAGCACCTGCCTCGGCACCCTAGTTCATGCTGGCAGGAAGATGACCTATCCTTTCCAGGATGCAATCGTTGGATCGGTGTGTTGTGTTTATAAAGACAATGAAAAAAAACTTCACTCAAGGTGTGAGAAGGGAATCTTTGTTGGGTATGACAAGAACAGGCCAGCCTACCTGCAGCAGGTTATTACAGAAGCAGAGTGCAGAAGCATAGACATTTTGGAAAATATTGGCTAAAAATGTAGTGGAGTAGAAGTATAAAATTAAATTATGTGGAAATACTGCGTAGTCCCTATAATGACTTAAGAGTACGGTTGACGGAAACTACAATAATAAAGAAACCAAAGGTTTTTGCACTTTTATGATTTTATTTTTATTATAAAGCGACAAATGTTGAATCAAAAAACTATCAAAGTGCAAGCATGACAATATTAAAAAATGGAACGTGCAAATTTACAAGAGTCAGAAATATAAATAAAATATAAAATTTAATATTTAAAAATGTTCATTTAACAATTCACAGTTGAAATACTAAAGTCTTGATCATCAAGAAGCTTGAGCTTTTTCCTTTAACATTTATTGAGTTTTACTTGTTTATGTATTTTTTAAAACTAGTGCAGTGGCCGTAGGAAGTATGTATTCTTATAGTGGGAGATTAAGTAGATTTTTCAATTATGACCAAATGAGGTTGTGTGTGAAAGTGGGATGTACAATGAGGTGTAATAATCTTGCATAGTGTTAATATACAAAGCCTATATTGGGTAATACGTGGATGTACATTGAGATATGAAGAGACAGAAATAGTTATTTTATATATTTTTTATTTTAAGGTTTTTCATAAGGTGCCACATCATCCAGCACATACACATTGAACATTGATATTCACTGGAAACTATTTGAATATTATTGTTAAATCGAACCTTGTAGCACACTTTAAAACTCCTTTCAAAAAAGCATTTGACTCAATTTGGCATGACGGTTTGTTCCTAATATTAATTGAAAAAGGTGTAGGGGGAAAACTTATGATATTATTAAAGCAATGTATACAAATAATAAATCTGCTGTGAAAATTGGCAATAGGGAAACAATTTTCTTCCCCCAAAATAGACGAGTGAAAAGGGCTGCAGTCTCAGTCCCACTCTGTTTAACATTTATATTGATGAACTGGCAAAATCACTAGCACAATCAGAGATCCCTGGTGTCACCCTCTCTGGCACAGAAAAAAATCTAAAGCGGCATTACAACAGCAATTGGATCATCTGCAAAACTAGAGTCAGACCTGGGCCCTGACAATCAATCTGGAAAAGACAAGATTTATGGTCTTCCAAAAATAACCCAAGTGTCAGAGAAACCCGTACAGGTTCTCACTGGCCTCTACCCACATAGAACACAGACACGCTCACACATATTTGGGACTAAAAATAACCTCCAAAGGAAACTTAATTCTGGCTTTTAATGATCTCAGAGACAAAGGAAGAAAGGCTTTCTATCCATCAAAAAATCTTCAACCATATGGCTGGGCAATATGGACCAAAAGTCATATCCCGATATATTTAGGCTGAATATCGATATACGATATATATATACGATATATATCTTGATATTTTTATCGCAAAGTGAGAGCAAATGTTCAGTCAAAGTCAAATGTGACATGTCACAAATAGTTTTATTGAAACCGTTTATTTAAGTGAACATAAATACTAGGTGTGTGACGAGATCTCGTGCCGTGACATCTCATGAGATTAAACTCGACAATATTTCTCGTCGCTTTAAAAATCAGTCTTGCAAGATTTGTGAGTTATTCAAACTCCTATTTGTTACCTGTGGGGCAGTAAAATGAAAAGAAGAAGAGGAGGAGAGGGAGGGGAAGCAGCAAGCAGCCAGAATGAAGTGGCAGGGGCCGGCGGCTCGTTAAGAAGAGTAAGAACGAATCGAATCAGCACAGTCTTGCTAACAGGCTAACAGTTAGCTCTGTAGCAGTACAGTGTGTATGTGCTGCTGCTGCAGGAGGTGTTCACTTAGCGATCTCTGTTTGTTTACAACAAGCACCGGATACTGTCGAGCTGAGCTAGACCAATTCCCCCTTTTAATTAGGATGCAAAATAAGAGCAATCAAATTCTACAAACACCTGGAAACGAGTGACCCCAGCTCCTACCATCACAAAGCTCTCCATTACCAGGAGGAGAACATAGAGAGTCCCCTCAGCCAGCTGGTGCTGAGGCTCAGCTCATCTCAGGACAGCCATGACTAGGGCTGCATTATTATGGCCAAAATGATAATCGCAATTATTTTGATCAATATTGTAATCACAATTATTCATCAAACATCTGTATTTTTATTGCACTACTTTTAAACAAACAATAGGAACAGTTTTTAGCGTGTGCACAGAGTGTCCGGTGCTTGTTGTAAACAAACAGAGATCGCCAAGTGAACACCTCCTGCAGCAGCAGCACATACACACTGTACTGCTACAGAGCTAACTGTTAGCCTATTAGCAATTTGCAGACTGGACGCTAAGGGGTTAACATCCCCTCCGGCTCTGCAGCTGGGAGAGACTGCTGCAGGAGGACTGTGCCGCTTGGACTCGTTCTTACTGGGGATTTCCACCAGGCGCAGAACGGCCGAGTGTGGAAATCCCCAGTTCTTAACAAGTCGCCAGCCCCCGCGACTCGTTAAGAAGAGTAAGAAGGAGTCTCCAATGACACCAGAAAAAGTCGCTGGATTTGTTGCCAGTCACTTTTTAAAAAAAATAGTTGCTAATGAGGTCTGAAAAGTCACTAAATATAGCAACAAAGTCGCTCAGTTGGCAACACTGCTTCGCCGGCTTTTACAAATGGCGCGTGTTGTTGTGACGTCGAGTACTACGTTACATCCTGCTTAGCATTCTATCCAATCAGCAACCAGCTTTTTACAGGGGAGAAAAATTACCCTACCCCCTGGTGGTTGGTGGACTACAGGTGTGGCTTTATTAGATATGCAGGAGAGCCGCATTTTAAAATGGAAATATAGCTGACGATCAGGTTAATTTAATCGTGGCGGCCAAAATCGTGATCACGATTAAAATTTGATTAATTGTGCAGCCCTAGCCCTGACACAATCAGGACAAACTAAATCATAGAGAAAGAAAAAGAACATTATGTTAACTATTGGACATCTACCACAAAAACACAAAACAAACTCAAATGCTACTCAGCTCTGATCAGAGAATACACTGTGTTAAAATATCTGAGCACTGTGGCTGATGGGAAAGTGACTAAGGCTGCGTTCAGACTGCAGGCGAATCTGATTCAAATCAGATTTTTAGGGCTGACTGTCCACACTGTTAGCAAGTGTCCAAATCGGATATGGCTCTGTTCAGACTGGGCCACATTATTGACTGATCTGACAGGTTGCTATAGTAATGGCAGAGCGTCTGTCGTCGTAACGGCATCAGACGTCATATTATTGCGACAGCGACAAGAACAACAACAACAAACATGAGGGAGGCAGGTCACCTCAGTATATTGGCCTTATCACTGTCCAGTAGAGGTGCAGAACATCTCAGACGCACCAGGGGAGAAACCGGGCGGATGGACCCCCCGTCGGGCCCGTATGAGTCGGGCGCGGCTGCCGGTGGACACCTCGTCTCCGCGCTACGCGTGCCGCGTAGAGTGACGTCACGGACAGTCAAAACCGGTCTGAGCTGTTCAGACTGAGACGCATCTGTCCCGATGCGATCTGAAACTACCTCCCGAAGGTGGTTTCGGTCCAGTTTGCAAAAATCGGATTTCATGTGATTTGTGACTGTCCAGACTTCAAAAGAGCCATCCAGTTCCAATCTGGATGGGCTAAAAATCGGATTTTGGCTGGCAGTCTGAACGCGGCCAAAGACTTTGACTAGGTCCAGACTCCGTGATCACTGAGCCGTAGAGACCGGCCACCACAGACACACCTGGCTGCCTCCAGAAGGCCGGCTGTGTCAGCTCTGTCCACAAAGAGAGATGGAGACAGAGCAGCACTTCTTACTACACTGTAGTACATACCAAGACATCAGAACAAAGTTCTCTGCAAAAATGAAATGTAAAGTCTGCTTCCCTCTCTGAGAAGACTAAATACAGCATATACTTGGTGAACATAGTATCAGAAGCAGCAAGATATGTGAGAAAACTAGACAACATATAGAGCAGCTGTCAGCCGCTTCATTCACTCCTCTACTCCATGTTGTTTATTTTACATAATATTACATATGACATATTGGATTGATATTGATATATTTTTGCTGTCTCTTTATTGACTATACAGTGGCTTGCAAAAGTATTCATACCCCTTGGATGTTTGACCCTTTTGTTGCTTTTACACATGAAATCATGATATAATTTGGCCTTTTTAAAAAGAATTTGCAAAAAAACCCTCTTCAATATCAAAGTGAAAACAGATTTTTACAAAATAGTATAAATTAATTAAAAATCTGTAAGTTAAAATAAATGATTGCATAAGTATTCATCCCCTTTAAAGTAACTGACCTGATTCAACAAAGTTCCAGCTAGTTGATGCAGCAGAGTCACAGTTAGTGAAATGGAGATCACCTGAGTACAGTTGATGTGTGTCAAGTGATCGTAGTATAAAAACGTGTCTGGGAGGTCCAGTCTCTGGTTCATCACTATTCCTGCTACAATTGTACCATGAAGACAAAAGAACACTTCTAGTAACTCAGAGAAAAGATCTTTGAAAAGTATAAGCCAGGAGATGACTACAAAAAAAAAATTAAACTCACTGGACATCACAAAGAGTTCAGTTAAACCATCATTAAGAAATGGAAGGAGTATGGACCTTGTTTAAATCTGCCTAGAGATGGACGTCCTCACAATCTGAGTGACCTGACAAGAAGAAGACTGGTCCTGCAGCCTTCCAGGACCTGCTGCTGAGGAGCATCCCCAGTGCATGATGCTGCCACCACCATGCTTCACGCTGGAGATGGTGAGTATGTGGTGATGTGCAGTGGTTGGTGTTCGCCAAACATAGTGTCTAGTCTGATAGCCAAAAAGGTCAGTTATTGACTCATCAGACCATAGAACCTTCTTCCAATTGACCCTGGAGTCTCCCACATGCATTTGGGTGAATTCCAGGCGAGATTTGATGAGCTTTTTTTCTGTCTCGTACAGCTCCGACTGGTGAAGAACCAGGCAACAGTTGTTGTATGTACAGTCTCTCCCATTTGAGCCACTGAAGCTTATAACTCCTGCAGAGTGGTCCTAGGTGTCTTAGTGACCACCCTCTCCAGTCTTCTTCTCTTGTCAGGTCACTCACATTGTGAGGACGGCCATCTCTAAGCAGATTTAAACAAGTGCCATACTGCTTCCATTTCTTAATGATGGTTTAACTCTTTGTGATGTCCAGTGAGTTTAAATTTTTTTTTTGTAGTCATCTCCTGACTTCTACTGTTCAAAGATCTTTTCTCTGAGTAACTAGAAGTGTTCTTTTATCTTCATGGTACAATTGTAGCAGGAATAGTGATGAACCAGAGACTGGACCTCCCAGACACATGTTCTTTTATACTACGATCACTTGACACACATCAACTGTACTCAGGTGATCTCCATTTCACTAACTGTGACTCTGCTGCATCAACTAGCTGGAACTTTGTTGAATTAGGTCAGTTACTTTAAAGGGGATGAATACTTATGCAATCATTTATTTTAACTTATAGATTTTTAATTCATTTATACTATTTTGTAAAAATCTGTTTTCACTTTGATATTAAAGAGGGTTTTTTTGCAAATTCTTTTTAAAAAGGCCAAATTATATCGACCATGATTTCATGTGTAAAAGCAACAAAAGGGTGAAACATCCAAGGGGGATGAATACTTTTGCAAGCCACTGTATTTACTTAATGAATTGTATATTTGTCATTGATTTGTCACACACACACACACACACACACACACATCTATTTCATTTTATTGATGTATATTTTATGAAATATATACACTTTGTTATATATATATATAGATAGATAGATAGATAGATAGATAGATAGATAGATAGATAGATAGATAGATAGATAGATAGATAGATAGATAGATAGATAGATGCGTCGATGCAATAGTCTCTATAATAGACTAGAATAGAATAGAAGAAATCTGTACCTCACTAACTTCTACACACACACACACAATAGAGAGGTGGCTACTGAAGAGTCCCTGCCAGACCAGCTGCTGTAATCCAACCTGTCTTCAGTATTACATTTAATGATGTGGAGTACATTTAAAGTACTTTCATTAAATGACATGAATTAATCAACAAGCCAAAAAAAGTAAGATGGATTTACCAGGCCGCCACAGGTGCTCAATGATGCCAGAGAATCTGTGTGGTTGATAATGAAGCCGGAATAAAAGCAGAGCTGGTTCATGGATAAGTCCATCACTGTGGTGTTGTCTCCGGACCTCTCCTCAACAACAAAGTCCCTCGAGAGAAACGCGCTGTCCCACGTCAGATTTAAATACAGGCTCCTTCCGAAAGCGGGCAGTGATAGAATTAAGTTATCCGGGTCGGAGTGTCCTCCCCTCAGGGGGTCCAGGGAGCGCTGAACACGGCGCCACAGTGCACGGACACTTTGGCCGGAAGACAGGTGCGCCTCCTGCCCCGACAGCAGTGTGGGCACCACTTCGTCTGTCTCCAGCTCAGACTGGGCTGTGGAAAAAGACAGTAACCATCAAACAGAGGCCAATGGTCATACATAGCATTCTGTACCGGTTCTGTGAACAGACTGAAATGTGTGCTCTCACGCTCCTTGGCTCTTTGGGTTCACACTGGACGCGGGTGCATTGCGAAATGTCAATGTTGGTCTAAAAATCTCTTAATGGTCTTAGTCCAGCCTATTTATCTGATATACTTTTATCCTATGAACCCTCGAGGACCCTCAGGTCTTCTGGGAGTGGCCTTTTAATAATACCAAAAGTTAAAACAAAAACCCACGGTGAGGCGTCGTTTTCTCACCGTGGTCCACGTTTGTGAAACAGCCTCCCTGAAGACCTGAGGGCCTCAGAGACGCTTCATAAGTTTAACAGCAAACTTAAGACTTATCTTTTTAATTTGGCTTTTACTTGAACCATTTTTAGAGATTTTTCTGCTCATGCATCTTAGTGTTATAACATCTTCTCTTAATTAATTATTTATTTATTTATTGTTTTTATCTATCTTTTTTCAACTTTTTATTGTTATTATTTACTTTATTATATTTTATTTTGTCTTACCTTACTTTATTTTTTATGTATGCTATCTAATTAATTTCTAAGCTGCCTCCAGTGTTTCCTCACTGCTCCACGTTGAGATGGAGCTTCCTCAGTTTGTGCTTTGTTTTTAATGGGATGGTGGATGGAGGGTCAGGGTGGAGGGTTGGGGATGGGTGGAGGGTGTATGCTTGTTTCTATGTTTTGTTATTATTATTATTATTATTATTATTTCTACTACTTTCTCCTTTTTATGTAAAGCACTTTGTTGCTTCTCTCTTGTATGAAAAGTGCTATACAAATAAAGTCTGATTGATTGATTGAATGTGTTAATGCACCCTCGTTAACCAGATGGACTGCACATACCAGATGAGCAGCTCATGTTCTGCAACAAGTGTTTCATCTAATCTACTTTGTCTGTCAAATAAACCAAAAAAAACCTGATGTTCTGTTATAATGACATAAGGATATATAGGGCTATATATAAAGTAGGGCTGTCAAAGTGATCGCGATAATATTGTTTTTATCCCATGTGAGGTTAGACACAGTTACACTTTGAAAGATTATTCACTTTAAGTGCGAATGATCTTATTTAACTGACCAGTGAACCTGTTGTACAATGTGTCTGTTGTTGTGATGCACCAGGTCAATCATTTAGTGTTGAGCAGTTTAAACAGGATGTTTAGTGTTCAGTAGGACACTACATGGTGTTAATATTACTGAGTGATGTTACATTCAGCTGGTGTTTCTTGTTTGACTTCAGTTTGCTGTGTTTTGCTTTCAGCATATTATATATATAATTGTGCTTCTGCAGTTAAAAATATAAACATTTACAGCACCAGTCAAAAGTTTGAACACACCTTCTCATTTAATGGTTTTTCTTTGTTTTTATTAAATCTTCTAAATTAGAGATTAATATTAAAGATACCAAAACTATGATGGAACACAAAGGATGGAACACAAGTATTTGTTTCCAGTTACAAGGTACACCTGTTAACTAAAAACTATTAATCCAGGTGATTACCTCGTGAAGCTGATTGAGAGAATGACAGAAGTAGTGGTCGACCGATACGGGTTTTTTAAGGCCAATACTGATTATTTTTACATCAGTCTTGACCGATTTTTTTGGACCGATTCTTGAAGCCGATATTGCCTTTTCTCCCTCCATTTACATGATAAAAATGACACAACAATGACAAATGTTACACAAGTCTCAATTTAAACAAAAAAGAAACATTTGTCAACAAAACAAACAAAACATATTAACAGTTGGAGAGCAAACAATGTGTATGTTGTTCTAGTCTCTTTTTGTGGTTTATTTGACGGACAAGGTAGATCAGACTAGTGGTCGATCGATACGGGTTTTTTAAGGCATCAGTCTTAACGTATCCCCGATTTGTGCTGCCAATTTTTTTGGGCCGTTTTTTTTGGGGCCAATTCTTGAAGCCGATATTGCCTTTTCTCACATGATAAAAATGACACAATGATAACAAATGTTAGACAAGTCTCAATTTAAACAAAAAAAGAAACACTTATTCACAATATAAACCAAACATATTAACAGTTGGATAGCGAGTCCACATATTTGATGTGTTTTTATTTTTTCCTGTATCAGCAGCAGCTCACCAGAGAATGGAGATGTTGCACCGAGCCTTGCCTGGTGTTGGCTCAGAGATATGGGCTAATTGATCGGCGGACGCACGCACGTATCGGCCGATTTCGATACAAGTAAAAACGCAAATATCGGCCGATATTTGGCTACTGTAAAGAATCTAAAAAATAAAACGTATTCTGGTTTAGCACTTTTAAAAAAACTACATAATTGCTATGTGTTCTTTCATAGTTTTTATATATTCAGTATTAATCTACAAAATGGAAAATAATAAATATGAAGACTCTTGACTGATACTGTATATGTCTCTCTCCACGCGTGTTTTCTAGGTGCGCGTGCACCAGTACACGCATTGACAAGCAGACAGAAACAGATTTGCTCCGAGTCAGCTGAGGAACTAAATTGCTTGTTGACCGGCGCGGAGAAATCTGGTTGTGGAGTGGAGATGTCAAGTCGGCCGGTATGAACCCAGAGCCACGTTCACCAGCACCATTTATCTGCTTTATAACATCTGCAGGAGCCTCACCGCTACAGGGATCTGCTGCTGGTCGCTTTCGGGGGAGCTCTTCTAACCATAATGGAGGAAACAAAAGTTTCTAGTGTTTCTAGAAGTGACATTCTGTTGTTTAACTGCGGAAGGAACTAGATTCCTGTAGGCGAACAAAGCATAAAGGGCATAGGCGAAGCTGCTTAAAGATTTTACTTACCAGTCACTCCGATGCAGAAAAGACAGATGATCACATGAGAAACAAGGCTGTTATGCATGATAAAGCAAAGCAGCGTAGGAATAAACTGGAAGAGCTTGGTGATTTTATTGTGAAGAGACTATGTCGCGTTGCAAAGCACTGAGAAGACGTTGCAGTTTTTCAAGTGTGGAAAAGTTGCAGTAGCTTAATTCAGACTAAAGAGTTTCTCTAGCGCAGGACACGCCCGCAGCCCGGGCTGGCCTCTCCTGATTGGTCCTATCTAACCCTAACCTGAGAGAAACCAAGAAATTCCTACGCTTTTATTGGTCAGTGAAGCTGTCCGTCACTGCCGGAATAAAATCCTACATGTGGTTTCAAATAGATAAATAATACTGCCCTACAAAGTCTAACTGCAGTAACTAAATTTTGGGTCAAAATTGAGTTATAACTAAAAATGAACTCCTTGATGTCTGTTTTATCTTGTGACAAAGTTTTAGATTTCAATTTTGGTTTATTTCAGAGAAATAATTATATAAAAAAACACAAAATCCAACTCAAAACCAAGCAGTAATTGCACTTACCACAGTCCTCTTTGGATATATATGCTAATTTAAACATAAAAATAAAAAAATAGAAAATAGAAAAAAGTTTATTTGAAAGGGAAATTATTATCTTGATAGTGATGAAGTAAAAAAGTGAGATAGAATTACATTAAGACTACAATATAACATTATTTTACGATATTAAGTCTAATATATGCACATCTTTGAGTTGTTAAACACTTTTAAATACACTGATAACAAAATCAATTTGAAAATGTTTATTCACTGAAAACTAAATATAAAAGCTAAAAGAAGACAACAACATTGTAGTTACTGCACTCTGTTTATCATTACTATTAGAACCTTTTACAGCAAAACCAGAGTGTGGTAACTACATTTTTGGGGTCAAAGGTCAAATAAACCTTCATGATTTTTGAGCATAAAATTGACATCATCAATAAATGTTGAAATAAGTGTCATATCACTGACCTACCTATAACCCATTTGGCTGGCCAATTAAAAAGACATTTAAAAAACTTTTAAGCAGTTTTTCTCAGTTTTACCCTTTGTGTAGTTACTGCAGACTTTGTAGGGCAGAATACTATTTTGGCATTTGGCAGAAGATTATAAAATTATAAGATTATGGTTATTAGATCATTTCAGGGTCACAGACATGAACATGAAAAAAGAAAGAAAGAAAAAACATGGCTACGAATGAGAAAATAGGAATAAATTATTACCCCAAAAAATAATGAGTATATATCTATGGAAAACATTTACAGGAGTTTAATTGGCCTGGGCCATACCTGAGAGATTTGCTGGATATAATTTCATTAGCCTATATTTTTTACCTCACCTGGTACTTTCATCTGTGCTTTCCTTTACATTAATCAATACATTTCCACCATAAATTCATGCAAAAGAGCATCCAGTGCATCCAATTAAATTGTATATGAGTTAATTTGAATTGATTAATATATCATTGATTTGATTAGATGCCGACGTACATAAAGTTGCTAACAACTAAATTAATTGTCAACAATTTTGATCATTTTCTTTGAGTCATTTAAAAAATAAAATAAAATCCCAGATTATCTGACAGACAGACAGACAGACAGACAGACAGACAGACAGACAGACAGACAGACAGACAGATAGATAGATAGATAGATAGATAGATAGATAGATAGATAGATAGATAGAGAGTCCGGTATTTAGGTACAATAAAATACAATAGAATAAAATACTGAGGCAGAATAAATAAAAACAACACTAGAAGAAACACAGAATACAACAAGGACACTTAAGAAATTAAAAAGAAGATAAGTTAAGGTACAGTGGCAAGATGATGGTAATTGTACTGATGATATGATGGTAATAATGTAATTGTGACTTGACAGTATATAATAATGGTACAGTATATAATAATAATAATAATATTAATATGATATAATAATAACATAGCAATGTGTCATATATATATCCATATAATATAAACACAAGATATAATTTATCACGCTGTTTACTATGAACAACACCCGCAAGTCTTTAAGCTCAAATAAACACATTTATTTGACAATAAATGATGAACTCCATTCGACAGAGCCATGAACACTGAAAGGATATTGCTGTCAGCATAGGACATGCTATCAGGATAGGTATTATGGTTTTGCCAAAAATGCTTTCTGTTCGAGGCCAGAAATTCCAGTCTGTCCACCTCTGCTGTCACTGAGCCGGAACAGGTGTCAGTTAATTCCGTTGATTGCTTTGATCTGATTGCCTTTGATCTTTGATGTGATTACAGTTACAGATACACACACACACACGAGTCTAAGCGCGGACACTCCTCACACATGCATACACATGCTTCAAACACACACACAGGTAACTTTATGCGATTTTCGCTACACACACACACACACACACACACACACACACACACACATTTTGAGGTTAAAGGGCATAGTTTGAAATCTCTGAAGAATCTCATCATAGTGTACACATACCGGCAGTAGCCCCCGTGGCCCTTTCAGAATTTCCCCAGAGGAAATTTCCTAGTTTTGAAAATGTTGTACAAGTAACAATGGAAATAAGTCCTGGACTTAGGTGTTTTTTAGCCTTGATTGTAATTTAAAAATTTCAAAAATATGAAATGAGAT
Organism: Centropristis striata; assembly: GCF_030273125.1. NCBI lineage: Eukaryota > Metazoa > Chordata > Actinopteri > Perciformes > Serranidae > Centropristis > Centropristis striata. The sequence continues at coordinate 18,176,444 of NC_081518.1, forward strand.
TACTTATTAATATGAGAAATATAAATATTAACATAAAATATGAGATTATAGACGTCAGGAAAGCAACTACATAAAACTAACTACTGTAAATACATGCCTCATTTAACATGTCAAGGGTCTCATCAAGTTTCTTCCCAATGGCTCCACCCTTCCTCCTGCACAGGCTCAACAGCTTGGGTGTGTATTGGTCCACCCTGACCAGGAATGAGGACTGCAGTGGTTTCAGTGTGATCCTGAGGAATTCCTCCTGGATCTGAGAGAGACCAAGACAGGAAAATGCAGATGTAGAAACATAATGTGATACAGAGAGAAAATAATACAGAAACAGAAAAAATACTGATACAAAGACTACACTGAATTCATGATGGAGTTTTTCTTTTACAGGTTCATTTTGTCTCCCTCTGACACAAGGTTATTATAAATAACGAAAACTAGAATTGAAAAAAACATTTTTGTTAACTGAAATAAAAATAAAAAGAGTTTTTGTTAAAAAAAGATAACTAACTGAAACTGTATTGTGTGATTACAGAACTAACTAAAATTATAGTGAAAATGTCCTTAGTTTTCGTCTTTGTCAAGTTTTTTCATACGTAAACCTTTTTGGTTGATGTGAAATCTATCTGGTTTTATGACTTATTATATTATATTATTATATTATATTATATATTATTATATTATACTTATTATTAAACTTATTGGGGCTGAGATGGATACGACAAAGAAAAGGCAACATTTAATGTGACTTTTTTAAATCTGGCACCCAACAAATATCCCATTACAAAAAACTAAAACTAATAAAAAACTTAAACTAAAACTAAGCATTTTCCAAAAAATAAAAACGAATTAAAACTAGCAAACTCACTCTAAAAACGAATTAAAACTAACTGGATTTGAAAACAAAAAATCACAATGAAATTCAAACTAAAACTAATGAAAAATCCAAAACTATTATAACTTTGCTCTGACACAGAAGGAAGCCCTCACTGTTCAGCCAGATATATGCCAAAACTAAGAATTAAAAGCACACCCAAAACGCTATGGAATCTTAAAAAACAAGAAGATGTGTGACTTAATTTCAGAAAGTGTCACACAGGTTACAGGATAATGGCAGTGATACTGTCAAACAAGGAAATAATGATTAATTTAAAATAGCGATATCCGCTTTGAAACTTTGCCACACATGTCAGCACTCTTTGGTATGTTACTCCCTAAGATCACAGTCCTCCTGGTCGAGAAACCGCCCAAGCTCTTGCTAGTCTCCACCAGGGCAGCCAGAGAGTTACAGACTGGGCGGTTGAGTTCAATTGAGTTTTGTCTGTTAATAGTGGTTGGAATCCAGAGGCATTACTGGACCTAGACTCTCTGATTCCTTTGGTTACTCACACACACACATCTCACCATCACCAAGGACAGCTAACTAGACTGTTCTGAAATCTTGGCAGTTACAAATGTAACACATGTGTTACAAATGAACCCCTGGTCACGCTCATACTTTGGTGTTCCTTACAGACCAGAAATGTGTGTGTATGCTAACGGACAAAGAACAGACACACGCAGTCAGCTGTGTGACTTTACACTCCTCAACATACAAACACAATGTTATATACAAAAAAACCCTCTGGATCTGATTTTCTGCAGAAGTGAATATTTTTCTAAGCCGCCATTCCCAGCAGACTGGATGAATCCTGTTGACAATTCTCAGGGCGTATATTACTGCACTGGCCACATGCTAACATGATGGCTTTACAGATGAAGAGAACATTTGAGTGTGTCACAGTTCAGCTCCCTCCTGCTCATTCCTGCAGCCTCTGTCACCTTTCTGTTCTGTTCACTTCTGGATCAATTGTCGGACTTCTGCTTCATCATTGGCTACGCTCCCAGCTCTTCTGTTAACTTTTGTGTCTCTTTCCACATACACGGCTCAGTCCACCTCTGCTGGGTTGTCCGAGTCCTCCTCAGACCCACAGAGACTTTAACCTGCTTAGTTTTTGTAACTGAATAAAAGTTATTAAGAATAAAAGTAATTATCAACTACTTCTGCTGTTCTGTCTGCTGCAATTAGGTCCTCACCCGTTGCAGCATGCTACGACTGCAGCAAGTTACAATTAAGATGGTTCTCCCTACTTGAATACTTCCATTTTGTGATACTGCTTCATCAGTGTGTGAATCAATTCCCAATGGTGGCAGATGGCATGGTTTAGGGTAGCCTGGGCCACCAGTAGAAATGGTTGCGCTGTCTGTAGTGTAAAGTGCTTTGAGTGGTCAAAAAGACTAGAAAAGCATTATATAAGTGCAGTCTATTTACCGTTTCATCCATCACATTAACCCAGACATTTGAGTTAGATGAGGTTAAAGCTTACCTGAATGTTAGTGGTGCATTGTACATTAATACGTAAAAAATAATCTACGTTCAGGTACAATCAGTACCTGATCATCACTCTCTTTGCCAGATACATCACTTAAATAACCTGTTTTTCCTGACTCTAGAATGGAATCACATATAGGCTCATTGTTTTTCTGTAAATAGCTAATTACGCAAGTAGGGAACTACTGCAGACTTTAAAAACTAATTCTGAAAGAACTGCAGGGTGGCACATGGAGAATGGCTTCATTAAACTGGAAGTTGCTGGTGAAACTGAGTTGTATTTTCACTCAGGAAGCTACGAGTTGTTATTTATCAGGAAACAATCATTTTTCGCATATGCCGCACATGGAGAGAGAATATATTAGTGAATAAAACCTTTCTGTCAGTCATTGCGTATGACACAGGTCTCCCTTTAAGTACTGTAGACATAGGTTTACCTTACTCCATTCAACAACAAGCTATATATATATATGTATATATATACTTATTTTTGCACCGTGGAACGTTTCTCACTGGATGAGTTTCAGGCAGACCGATTATACTGGAGCATCAACTAGGGTGGGAATTTCACGACGGCCGACGTTGCCCCGCACTTTGGCCTTGATACCCTGTGAAAAAGTGTTCAATTTACGGCCAAGGTGGCCTTTGTGCCCCTGTCAAAATTCCAGTATAAACATAACGCTAGTGAGGCGTGGTGGGCTTATGGAATTATACAGCCATCCTAGTGGTCACACATATACAGTCTATGGGTCAAACCCCGACCCACTCTCAGTCCTTCGAGACATGTGCATCAACACATGGGTCATTTGAATATTCAAAAGAGCCATGTGTTGAAGCAGCACAGGTAAGCTAGCGGGACAAGCTGTTTTGATATGTTGTAACTGAAGTATGAAGTATTTGACAGGACTTAGCATTTACCTTTTTATAGAAAGTACTATTGATAGGTAATTACCATTGTATTAGCCTATCTCTCTCTCATCTGTTGTGGTTCTACTGGACCTTTCTGCAGCTTTTGACACTGTGGATCACCAGATCCTCATCTCCACCCTTCACCACCTTGGAGTATCTGGCTCTGCCCTCTCTCTGCTCAAATCCTATCTCAAGGACCGCACCTTCCGTGTAACTTGGAGGGGTTCTGTTTCAGAACCCTGTCTACTCACCACCGGGGTCCCTCAAGGCTCGGTCCTTGGTCCGCTCCTCTTCTCGATTTACACCAACTCCCTTGGCTCCCTCATCCACTCGCATGGCTTCTCCTATCATAGCTATGCCGACGACACCCAGCTAATCTTCTCATTTCCCCAGTCTGAAACACGTGCAGCAGCTCGTATCTCTGCATGTCTGGCCGACATCTCCCAGTGGATGTCCTCGCACCACCTCAAACTCAACCTGGGAAAGACTGAGCTACTTTACCTCCCAGGGAAGGGCTCTCCCACCACTGACTTCCACATCACTGTCCAGGACACAGTGGTTGCCTCCACAGAAACCGCCAAAAACCTTGGCGTAACTCTTGACAACCAACTGTCCCTCTCAACAAACATCACCGCCACTACCAGATCTTGCAGATTCTTGCTGCATAACATCAGGAGAATCCGCCCGTTTCTCACTGAGAAGGCAGCTCAGGTCCTGGTCCAGGCACTGGTCATCTCACGCCTGGACTACTGCAACTCCCTCATGGCAGGTCTGCCTGCCAAAGCCATCCGACCTCTACAACTCATCCAGAATGCAGCTGCTCGATTGGTCTTCAATCTTCCCAAATTTTCACACACAACACCCCTCCTCCGCTCCCTCCACTGGCTACCGGTGGCTGCGCGGATACGCTTCAAGACTCTAGCTCTGGCGTACTCTGCTGCTAACGGTTCAGGTCCTACTTACATCCAGGACCTTGTCAAACTCTACACTCCTGCCCGTCCTCTCCGCTCTGCATCAGCCAAACAGCTGGCGACTCCCACCTTGCGTGGGTCAACTCGCCTCAAAACCACTTCCAGACTTTTCTCTGTCTTGGCTCCCAAATGGTGGAACGAGCTCCCCACCGACATCAGGACCTCAGACAGCCTGTACATCTTCCGCCGCAGGCTGAAGACCTATCTCTTCCAACAATACCTCGGTTAAGTCATGGTCACCTAACAGATATATATATTTAAAAAAAAAAAAAAATTCTTATTCTTTTCTCTTCTTTTCTTCTTTAACATATAGCACTCCTTAGCAATGACAGTTAGCTCTTAAAGTTATGTACTTACTCGATTCCTATGGTCTATGTCTAGTACCATCAGGTTGAATGCACTTATTGTAAGTCGCTTTGGACAAAAGCGTCTGCTAAATGACATGTAATGTAATGTAAAATTTAAAATCAACTCCTTAACGTTACATTTTTGCGTCATGAAAACTAGCCGTAGCTAGGTAGTTGGGATAGCGCTAACGTCTTCCCTACCTCAGGGACAAGGGGTTGACATTTAGGTGATGTAAATTTCACCTCAGCAGGTTCCTTTTTAATGGCAGAGAGGAGGCATTTCTCTTTCCTTACTCTTAGATGAACTCAGGCAGGAGATTCATTGCCATATTTTCAAAATATATGCATTTACCTGAAATGAAAAATAATTTACAAAATGTCAAAATATTTCATGAAATGCTAAAACATGTCACAATATCCAAAAACAATAAACAAAATTCAAAAATAATGAATGAAACCCCAAAACATTTTGCAAAATGCAAATAATATTACATTAAATGCAAAAATATTTAATGAACTGAGGAGACGGGGCGGCTAATCTTCTGTCTTTTGCCTGACTCAAAGTAAAGCATTGGTAAATTTGACATATATATTTATAACTTTTCTCCCACCATCTCCCATTTGTAATTTTTATGAAGACCTCTTCAATTTGGGACTTGAAATATATTGACCTTTTGTCAAATATTTTTTCAGTTGACCTTCAGGGCCACCGTACAGTTGGCATCAATGTTAAATTATTCTGCATGTTTAGTGAATATAGTATTTTTACCGATAGTCTTGCAGATGCAGCTTCGACCTCCCTGGACAATCAAAGGGAGGAGTCACCATCTTTTATGTGGATGTTCAATCAGTGTTGGCGGTCGATGTAGTTAATTGAAACAATAATTTTCTCAGTGCGACGAGAAAACTGTGTTGTCCTGCTTGTGGAGCCGTACACAGTCCAGTGCAAGTACCAGGATGCATTGCAGGTGAGCTAAAGATGCACAGCCATAACATGATGTAGCCAAGCTGAGTTGCATTTCCTGATGCAGTGCTTACAGTGATCACTAGGGGTGTGACGATACTCTCAGCTCACGAGACGAGACACGGTAGTGGTTTCACAAGAACGAGACGAGATTTTAAGAAAACTACAATGACACAATATGTGACTGGACCAACAGACTTTTATTAACCGAGTTGCACATGCATTTTTAAATGTTTTATTATAACTATTTACATGCATGATGTAAGCATGAGCTTTTAATAAACTTCTACAAATTGAAACTAAAACTAAAATGTATAAATGTTAAAATAAGATAAATAAAAAAAATAAAATCCCCCAGAGGGATTAATGAGACTCCGGAGATGACGTCTGGTTTTCTATCTTCTAGTAATCGCTTAGTAGTGGGGCGGATTAGCTCAATATTTTACACCAATCGTTCACTTTGTGATAAAAGCATGAAATTTGGTAGATGTGTTGGTGAATATGTTTCAAACAAATCTGGATATTGGGCCACCTCAAAAGCGCCCCCTAGTGGCCGTGGCAGGCATTTGTTGTACGAATAAATCAATGATGAATAAAAACTGCCCTTTTAATAATACCAACTGGTGATGAATTGTATATTGTTGGAAAGCCTGATTAGTCACCTTTACAACGAGGTACAGCTTGTAAAGATCGCGCATTCATGGAATGAGCAACGGGGCTAAACGTGTGGGTCGCACCCCCCAAAAATGTGCATCCCCTGTGTAGTGGGGTGGATTAACTGAACAATCGTTCATTTTGTGATAAAAGCATCAAATTTGGTACACTCATTGCTGAATACATGTTTAATGAATCTGGATATTGGGCCATCGCAAAAAAAATTCTGATGGCTGTGGCGGCCATTTTTAAAAATGGCCATTTAAAAGCGGCCATTTTAAAAAATGGCCGCCGGTGGTTACTGGCGTGGAATGCTTTGCCTACCCTACAGCTGCTGTTTCATGTTTTCAGCACCACAAATATAATTTAGAGACATGTTAAAGTGACAAAAGCTTTATTACTAAGTCTAATAGAAAAGAACATTAACTTTGTATAACATTTTATTAGGTCTTGATATTCCCATTCACAGGCTATGGCCTCCTCTTTGGCTTGTATTCTTCTGTTGCTCCTTAAAGAGAAAAAATAATTTTCAATATCGTATGACCTGCAACAATAAAAACAAAACACATTTAGACAGAGAAAAAAATCATACATTTTAAAAATTCTACTAGGGTTACTTGCAGCAGGTTACTCTTGGAATTTCTGGCAAAATCCTTGTACTGAGGTGTGTGACTTAGTCAGGCGGCTTAGCCAAATAAAGGGGACACGCCGGACAAAAGCACCACATTTTTTCCACATACTCTCTATCATTATAGGTTTCAATTTTTAGTAGGAGCCACTTCATCAAGATTGCGGTGATGGCAGCCGTATAAAGTCTATGAGAAATGCTATATCTTCCAAGCCACTTAGAAGGTCAATCTTGGTGTCAAAATATACATTTTCTGGGTCCAGGAATCATTTAAAGCTATTGAGAATATCACTAGATGATTATTTGATCAAATAGATATGTTCATTTTCACTCAGACTGGGCAACTCGCTTCAAGTGCTGCAGCAGGGTATCCTGAGTTGAAACTGTTTGGAATCAATGTTCACAGGAGAGTGTGGATTAGCTGCCATGTACACTGCTCAAAACAATCAAGGGTACGCTTTCATCTCATGTCAGATCTTGATCAACAAATTATTTACAGTGAGTCATCCAGTGATATTCTCAATAGCTTTAAATGATTCTTTGACCCAGAAAATGTATATTTTGACACCAAGATTGACCTTCTAAGTGGCTTGGAAGATATATTGGTTCTCATAGACTTATGGCTTATGGCTTATATGGCTGCCATCTCCTCAATCTTGATGAAGTGGCTCCTACCAAAAGTTGAAACCTTTGGTGATAGAGAGCATGTGGAAAATTTTGGTGCTTTTGTCCGGCGTGTCCCCTTTCTTCTCAAATCTGGTCCTAAGCCGCCTGACTAACTGTGATGGAGTTATAAAATACATTTTAAAAAAAAGAAAAAAAGAACCACATGGGCAAAGGAGACATATGACATATAGTGTGTGTGTGTGTGTGTGTGTGTGTGTGTGCAGAGAGGGATGTCCACATTCCACAGGACATAATTTAACAGTGTCTTATTAAGCTTTCACACCCAACAGCCACTGATACATGTTCCAAGCTAACTAGCTAGCTTAAGTACATATTTTTGCTATCTTGCCAATTTACTTTTCGGCCAAGGCCCATGAGGATTGTTTTTCTCTTTAGCCTTTATGATGTTCATAGCATATTTTATTCATAATTATAACAGGTGAAATAAAATATTTAGACATACCTTGATGGACAGTCCACTGCACTGCTTGTCCCAGGAAGCAAATGCTAGCTAGCTCATTTGCTAGCTAGCTCGATGGTTAGCCTGATTGTGGTGGGGCAGGAAAAATAACTGAAAGAGTGTCTAACTGGATTTTTGTTAATTTAATATGTGTATTTACATTTTTTAATTTACGTTTGTATATTTAGTTTAAATTTTTTAAATATTTTAAGAAATAATTTAAATATTTTTTGTAATTTTAAAGAAGAAAATGACTGCTATGGCCACTAGGGGGCGAATTTGCGATGGCCTAATATACAGATTTGTTTGAAACATATCCACCAACACATCCACCAAATTGTGTGCTTCTATCACAAAATAAGCAATTCTTGTGATTTATTGAGCTAATCCGCCCCACAGGGGATGCACATTTTTCGGGGGTGCGACCCACACGTTTAGCCCCGTTGCTCATTCCATGAATGCACGATCCTTACAAGCTGTACCTCGTTGTAAAGGTGACTAATCAGGCTTTCCAACAATATACAATTCATCACCAGTTGGTTTTATTAAAAGGGCAGTTTTTAGTCATCATTGATTTATTCGTATAACAAATGCCTGCCACGGCCACTAGGGGGCGCTTTTGAGGTGGCCCAATATCCAGATTTGTTTGAAACATATTCACCAACACATCTACCAAATTTCATGCTTTTATCACAAAGTGAACGATTGTTCAGCTTATCCGCCCCACTATAGGGACAGTTTCGACCGTGATCACAAAGGAGACGGATTAAAGACGGGAGACGCAACTGTGGCTGTCGTCACTAACCGCACAACATCAGCAGCTGATCAAAACAAAGCAGCATGGCTAATTATCATAAAAATAGCGATCTTGAATTAACCGGTATCTCTAACTGTGCACAGAGTGCAGGAGAACCGCTTCGATTCTTTCTTACTCTTCTTAACGAGCCGCCGGCCCCTGCAACTTCATTCTGGCTGCTTACTGATTCCCCTCCTTCACCTCCTCTTCTTCTATTCATTTTACTGCCCCACAGGTCACAATTGGAAGTTTGGATAACTCACAAATCTTGCGAGACTGATTTTTAACGCGAGGAGAAATATCGTCGAGTTTAATCTTGCGAGATCTCGTCACACTAGTGATCACGTGATGACTATAACCATCTTTTGGTTAGGCCCGTCTGTGTCACGAATCATTTTAAAATGTCTTTTCTGTTTCTCTTTGGTTTTTACTTGTTCTGTGTTATAATTGGCTTGCCGATAATCTATGACGCACTTCGGAATGCACTAACCTGTATGAAAGTTGCATGACAATAAAGTTTGATTGATTGATTGATTGATTGATTGATTGATTGATTGATTGATTGATTGATTGATGCAGACGTGATGTTTTTTAGCTGTTTGACTGCATCTTTTTGTATTAAATGTGTAAATGGAAATCATTTAATAAAGTAAAAAGTGAGGGCAGACTAAACCATGTTGATACTACAATCACTAAGAAGACAGACAGTCAAACAAGTAATAATTATTTATACACAACCATATGCAGTCTATGAGAGAGGGACACTTACACAGAAGTCTCAAAGTCTCCACTGATGATGGACTCCATGAGCTGCTCAGTGCCTTTGGTACCTGATATTCATGTTGACAGGGAAAGAAATCAGTCAATAAATCAATCACAAAAATAACTTATATTATAATCGAAAGTTAATGTTTTCTTTAAAAACACTAGAACTTAACATTAACCAAACATAGTATAGGACAGTCCTCTTTTTAGTAGAGCCCGCCCAATGTGGGATTCATGAAAATGATTTCAAAGGCTGATGTAATACATTTTTTAACTAAAAAGAAAATAGACCTTTTTATGTGAATTTTGCATGTTTTTTGCGCAGATATGACCAAGTTCTGAGAAGGCTATTTTCTCAAACAGATAACTTAAATAATGTTTAACATTCTTATATTACACTGATTTATTATTCTGTTCTTCCACTACACTTAAATGAACAGTTATACTGGTACATTCTCAACATATTTCCTCACAGTTCGTTGTGTGACAATATACTCGTATTGACAATAACTGTAATATTTTCAAAATGTAATTCATGTCATAGTTATAATACACATCCAACCCCAATCCCTAAAAGATTAGGACATTGTCTAAAGTGTAAATGAAATAGAATGTGACATTTAATGATTCTTTATGACATATATTCAAATAAAAACATTTAGTTTTTAGTTTTTTTTAATGTTCAAACTGAAAAAAAAAATGTTTTTCTTTTGTAAATTTACACTTGGAATTCTGAATTTGATGCGTTCTACTTTTATTTAACTTTTGCACAAAGTCCCAACTTTTGGGCATTGAGGTTGTATGATAATATCAGGCATCTTGTTTTTGTTTTTTGTTCATCAGTTAATGTGGTTGACTTTTCACTGTTCATAGCTGTTAATTCTTTGAAGAAAAAAAGAAAAGAAAAAGCATGACATGATTAAAGATGAATTTGACTGAGAGCACTTCAGATACCGCAATAATATCATTATTGTGAATTATTTTGCCCATTAAAAAGCATTCATAAGTTATTGAAATGGCATTACTTTTGGTAAAGAGAGCATTCAACTTGTTTAAGACTTAAAACACAAAACTCAGGACCCGTTTGTCTTAATTTGTCTTGACTTGGGACTTGAGTGTAAAGACTGGAGACCTACTTGTAACATGCAATACAAGGACACTTGGTCCATGCCTCTGGTAGAAACTATTTGTGACTTTGAGGTCAAATGTGCAAGTGTCTTGATAGCAAGTGTGAATAGTTTATTTGACAAAGTAGGGATTGGAATGATTAATCAATGATGATTAATGGTCGTTAAGAATTTGATCGATCACATGGAATTTTTAATCGATCTGTGTATTTTTCTATTTCAATTTTTATCTCTGACTGCGTATCAGTGCTCATTGAACTGAAACATCAATAATGTCAATAAGCCAATGAGCTGAGAATTAAGTTAGATAAAGCTACAGTTTGCAAAACGGAAAGTTTCAAAAACAATTAAAATAAAAATTAGCATGAATTGCTAGCTGTAATGATCCAAAACTTATGTAAACACAAAACACATTTAAATATGCAAGATTACTGTGCCTTTTCGGGGGCTAAAACATAAAACTTTGAACTCCTTGACGTTATCGTTACAGTTTAATCTCACTAGAGTTACCATTAGTTCAACAATCAACAGGAAGTCCCTTTTCGTCCTTTGAAAATAAAAGTGTCCGTTATCAAAACAGGCTTTTGAATAGGACTGTATATATATCTATGATTTTCCCCATGTATGCATGTTTTAGTATGTATAAAGAGGAGTATTTATAAGGAGTATGTATAAAAAAATTGCGATTAATTGATTAATTGATCCTTAATGTGATAGATGCTCGAGTTGGCAGGTTTCTTACAAACGCCCATCCCTTGAGGCGGATTTGTGACCTTGAGGTCAAATGTGCAAGTCTCTTTATATAAAAGTGTAAATAGTTTATTAAACAAGGTGAAAAGTAATTTTCAGTTGGTGGAGACTAAATGAGCACTTAAAGGAGAGAGAACATTACTTATATTCATCAGGTGAATAGAAAAACGCCTCCAAATAAAAGCTAATGTTGTACCATAACTATCTGATGTGTGTTAACACATTCACCATTATGATGTTGTGCTTACAGTGCCCAAACAATCCAGAGATAATCATTATTAGTCTCTTTTTATTGTTTTTGATTTAGCTTTTGGACTATTTTGTGTTTTTAGCAGTTATTTTGGCCACTCTAGTTATTTCAGCATGTGTTCCCTTAGTGATGTCACGGAATAGAACCCTGATCTTCAGAATCAGAACACAGAACCTCAGAACTCTCAGAGAAATGATAATTCACTCACACTCGCATATTATCAGCAGAGAGACACACAACTTCTTGATAATCACAGTGAAATATTTTCTCAAATATTTGTACCGAGTGCTCTTACAAAGCAACATGGATGAAAAGACTCTTTATTCTCTGGACTCAGAGAATGGTTCAAGTGAGTGTGAAATCTTGTTAAATAACTGCTTTTATACACTGTAGAAAGAAAGTTCCTGTCTTCTTGAAGAGACGTGAATTTTGTTGATATTGATTTAAGTATGTATATATACCTGGTTTATTCTTACTTGTCTCAACATACAGACAGAAAGTTCTTTAAACAAGTTAAATTGTGACTTCGTAGTCACTTTTTTCACTTGTTTTGATAAATCATTTTTGAAAGACTCTATATAGTGTCTTTATCAGCTGGACTTTAGTTGCAGTGTGATAATGTTACTTTGCAGGTAGGCTGTGTGCTAAATCAGAGTTAGTAATCACTTGAAACTCACTTAAAAGTATCAGAACTACTCTTCAAAAACACTGTTACAAGTCCAGTGTTTTTGGACTCAAGTAAAAGTAATAAAGTATTATAAGCCAAATATACTGGAAAAAATGAAGGTAGTCAGTAGGCTTGATGGCTACGTATTATTCTACATATTACAGAACAGTAAAAAATATTACAATTAAATGTACAGGTGCATCTCAATAAATTAGAATATCATAGAAAAGTTGATTTATGTCAGTAATTCAATTCAAAAAGTGGAAATACCACAGTATATAGATCCATTACACACAGAATGAAACATTTCATGTCTGAATTCATTTCATTATGAATTATAATGATTATGGTTTAAATTTAAGGAAGACCTAAAATCAATGTCTAAAAAAATTTAATATTAAAAAAGACCAATTTTAAAAAGTATGTTTAATATGGAAATGTTGCCCTCTGAAAAGTATGTCCATCTATATGACTCAACACTTGGTTGGGGCTATTTGACTTGAACTACTGGAAATGGACTTTTCCATCATATCTTAATGTATTGAGATGCACCTGTAGATGTAAGCAGAGTTTAAATATCACAGCTGAGTATGAGTCGGCTAACTAGAGCTGTGAAATACATTTTTAGGAGTAAAAAGTAAAAATGTACAATGTTGAACTTACAATACAGAGTTTTGCAAAATCATGCAATATGAACCAGTTATCTGGGTTTATTTCATGTGTAGAGAGCAGTGGCAGCACTACTGAACCCAACTACTGCATGGGGGACGACTGTAGGGTGACAAGTAACAAACACAAGATCAGCATAAATTACTCAGAGCCACCCAGAAAAAGGCAGAGGGGTGCCAGCGAACCCCCTGAGGTGACAGTGGAGACTGCGACAGCCAGAGAGACCAATGAAAAGTGGCAGAGAACTGGAAACTACGACACCAACGCTGGTGAACCTACCAAGGTGTCAGCGCAGGAAGTCAGAGAAGCCGAGAGGAAGAAAGAGGTCAGTGCTGAGCGGCCGCCAGCAACAGAGTCTCCCAGGACGAAGAGGTGGGATATCGACTGTGAAGTCTCCCCGAGCTCCTGCAGCCCTTCAACCTCCCGGCAGAACAATGAGACGCCATCCTGCTCCGTCAGGACCAGCAGAGGTACACTGACAGTGTGAAAGAGAATGAGAGGAGAGTGTGTGAGCATATACTGTGTGTAGTAGGACTCCTAACACCCAGAACTGAGTCAGCAATTTTGCACTTCTGGGTCCCTCATCTAAATTCAATTTCATTCGATTAGATTTGTTTTGTTGCCTGAAATAAGGTCTACGGTTAGAACAAGCTTGAGAGATTTTCTTCTACAACATAATATAAGCCGATAAGTGAGTCTCTGGTTGGTGACTAACTGAGATACAGAGGTTTGTTGGGGATATAAAAAGGTCATCGTCTACTAGAGGTGTGAATCACCAGAGGCCCCACAATACCATTTTGATGAGATTCAACTTATTTGTTATTGAACAGAGTAACAAGTACTAGGACAATGAAAGGACCATCAACCCGTCCAAACATATGTAAACATACATATTTTATCCAGATTTTAAGCATTTTGGGATATGGTGAGTATTGCAATACAATATATTGCGATTTAACTGTTTAACTGCATTTTGTGTCTACAAAATTAAATTCAATCAAGAATTGTTTTGTCAAATAAGAGAAAATTCTCAGTCAGTTCATCTCACTTCAGTCTTTTTATTTCTCCACAATGAGAGTCAAACCCACAGACTGACCAACAAAGTATTCAGTCAAACTGAACTGATATCAAACATGTATGTACTTTAACTAACTCAACTTTGAAACATAAAAAAAGCCTAACTTTGCAGCTTTATTACGACAGCATATCCTGACACATGGTGCCTATAGATTCCCTGGATCTTCTAGTTTCATATGATACCAGTAAATCCAGTATATTCCTGAATATCGATACTTGGCGGCCATGAATCAATATAATATTGCCACGCAAAATATACGATATCCTGACACATGGTGCCTATAGATTCCTTAGATATTCTAGTTTCTTATGAAACCAGTATCTCCAGTATATCAAAAAATATGGCGAAAATACTGATGGCTCGTCGGCTAAATATCAATACCATTAATAATGTTGCCACGCAAAATATTGCGATACTATGCAGTATGGATTTTCTCCCCACCTCTATTGTCTACATATACGGTGTTGTCGTTGAAGTCATACGACTGTGGTGTAGGTCATTTGTAGTGTTTATAACACTTGCAATTTACTCTGGCAATCACATTTATGCTTAAAAAATCAGGGAAACATGGTGATTCTAACTCATGGGTTGGCTTACAAAAATGCGTCAACACTGCAGCACTCTACAGGCTAGCACACAATCCCAGGAAAACTACAACATGTTTTTTCACCCTTTTTATACAGCTAAAACAAACAAGATATAAAGTGTTAATTAGTGAGCTTTAGATGTGCTCTTGCTTTCCCCCTGCTTTTAGTCCTAAGCTAAATTAACCTGCTACTGGTGGTATTAGGTCATGTTTAAAAAAAAAAAATCTATTTATTGATTTCATTAATACAGGCAAAACAGCAACAACAGATGAAACAATTGGACAAAATGAAAAAGAAAATAAGTAAATAAGTATAATAATGAGACAAAATAAAAATGAATAGGATCCCTTCTATACTTTAAATAATTAAATTAAAAAGAGATAGTGACTTTGCAATGTTTTTTTTTTAAAGTATATTTCAATTAGTTCTTGATTGAGCTTTAAATATATATAGTTTTATATTTACCGTACAGACATGAGAGCAGTATCTTTGGCTCTAATTTTTTGGCTAAAAAGCAATTAATTGTATTTCTCAAAATATCAAAGTATTGCCTCTGTGATTGAAGAAAACTAATACAAAACAAGCAAAAGTTTGTGACTTTTAAGCGAGTTTTGTCAGCTATAATGGGGGAAAAACTAGAAGAAGACTTTACTGAACCACAGGTTAACAACAACTGATTTCAACCATCAAGCTCATCTTTTGTTTCAACATATTAATACATGAATCTGTGTTTGTGTTTGAAGAAAAATTTGAGGCCAAGTACCTGCAGCTTCTCAAGCTCGGAGAAGGCGGCTTCGGAACGGTTTATGCTGGAGAAAGAAAAACTGACAACTTACCAGTAAGTAATAAATATATGCTATTCTCACATCACACATGCACACACAGCCGTCTCTCCCTGCACCAACTAAAGTTGTGGTGATTGTGTCCTGTAGGTGGCGATCAAACACATCCCTAAAGCTGCTGTGCAGACTCGACCAGTGGTGACTGATTTGATCTGATGTCTCAGCACCAAAATCAATGTTGAACTTTGCTATAAAAACATTCACAAACACCCACATCTATACTGAAACATTGTGTTGATTGTAGGTTTTAAATGGAAAGACGCACATGGTGCCATTGGAGGTGCTTCTCATGCTGAGAGTGGCAGGTGGACCGGGGTCACTGGGGAAACATGCTGCCGTGTCATTATTAGACTGGTATGATCTGGGCCCGGAGGTCCTGCTTGTCATGGAGAGACCAGTCCCTTGTGAGGACCTGCTGACCTACCTTGAAAACAACAATGGTCTCCTGAGGGAAGACCAGGCAAAGGTACTGGAGCTGGCTGGAGCTTGTTTTTGTGTCTATGTGTGCAAGAGGTGACCTCAAAGCTGCACTGAGATCATTTTGAATTTTGCCAGTGTCAGAGGAGAGTTTTAAGACCCGAGTCCGTTTGGTTCGTCCCAATCAAGGTTATTATAGTTAACGAAAACTAACAAAATAATGAAAACTAGAATTGAAAAAACATCTTTGTTAACTGAAATAAAAATAAAAACGAGAGTTTTTCAAAAAACAATAACTTACTGAAACTGTATTGTGTGGTTACAAAACTAACTAAAACTAACTAAAGTTTGTTTTTCGTCTTTGTCAACTTTTTTTTCATATGTAAACCTTCTTGGTTGATATGAAATCCATTTCATCTATCTGGTTTTATGACTTAATAAACTTATTGGGGCTGAGATGGATCAGACAAAGGAAATAAAAGCTTTATTGTGACTTTTTTTAATCTGGCACCCAACAAATACCCCATTACAAAAAAACTAAAACTAATAAAAACTAAACTAAAACTAAGCATTTTCCAAAAAAATAAAAACTAATTAAAACTAGCAGACTCACTCTAAAAACTCTAAAACGAACTGAATTTGACAACAAAAATTCACAACGAAATTTAAACTAAAACTAATGAAAATTCCAAAACTATTATAACCTTGGTCCCAATCAGAGTGAAATTTGCTACATTTGGTTTGTTTTGTATTTAGTCTGGTTTGCTTTCAAAGTGCAGAAATATAAGCGGACCAAATAACAAAAAAAGATTTGAAGAGGGGCGTGTATGAAGGTGGAGAGCTGGAAATCTACTCACACTATTATTTTTTATTGGTTGAAAAGTTGGCGGTAAAAAATTTAAACAAAGCAATGTGGAACCTAGCACAAACTGAGTGTGTTTAATTTTACTGGCCTTAATCTGCTCTGGTGTTCACACCAAACTAATTTGGAGAGAAACGCTCAGTAGGAGCTCCTGTTGAGGCTCGGGATCGTCAATAATGTGTTGATCCATTATTTACAACGAGCTGCGATCAGACAGCTGTATAATCAGAATGCGAGCCTTGATGCTCCTACAACAATCTGCTTCTACCACAAAGGTACATATTAAGTTATTTTGAGCAATTATGATAATTCTGCAATGACAAATTAGCTTTAGTTCAGTGGTAGAAAACCACATTCAGTGAAACTGAATGACACAAATTTCATCTTTATAATATTATCTGAGTAAATTCTGCGACACAGGTGGCCCACAATCCACTGCGTTTTGGTTCATTTCCTTTTACTGGGTCGGATTCTGATCGGCTTATGTTCACAGTGGAATAGAACCGCAGTAGGGTCCGTTTGGAAACGGACCGCGACCCTCTCTGCAAGAGGTCTCGGACCAGTTGTTTTGGTGCACACCAGAGTATTCATTTTATTTCTCAACATCCATATTTTGTACGACAAACACCATAACAACAACCTCAACCTTTGAATAAAAGACAATATGTCTCGAATGCTCTGAAGATGATAATGTAGATGACATTAACTACCCAATGCAGAAATTAATAAGACCCGAAATTCGCTAGTTGTTGACACTAGCTCCAATCTAGCGGATCATTCGCACCAGACTACATGTGTGTATTTGTTATGTGGAAAAGTTGAATGCAGATTTTTCTGTATTTGCACAGTGTACTCATTAGAAATGGCGTCAATGCAGTGCATACCAAACTTAACCTATTTGGTTACCACTTAATAGTAATCCACCTTTATAAAGGGTTCCTAAAATGAAAAATGTACGTCAGCCCTGAGAGCTCAGCACGCAGCAAATAGACAAAAAATTTGCAAATTAAGAAACATCTTTATGTGTAGCATTTAGAAAAAAATAACCAACTTTACAACCCACTACACCATTAACGCCAGGTTAGAAAAAGCACTGCAAGAAGCTCATACACAATGGAAAGTGTTTCCAGAGGACACTAATCGATGATGCACACAGCAGTGACGTGCAAAATAATGATAATGGGGTTTTTTTCCCCAAATCGTGCAGCCCTAAACCAAACTCAATCACTAACGTTTTTGTGTGAAAGCTGCAAAACTGTCCCATAATGGTTTAAGTGTCTCCTTACACTTCCTTCTCCGCTCTGCTCCAACTCATCTGTTTCTCTTTATCTCTGTCTCAGAACATCATGAAGCAGCTGGTGGAAGCAGCAGTTAAGATGCACTCTCTTGGAGTCTTCCATCGGGACATTAAAGCAGAAAATGTCCTCGTTGATTTAAGCTCGGATGTCCCTCGTGTGAGAATCATAGACTTTGGATGTGGCTGCTTGGTGAAGAAGATACCGTACCGCTCCTTCTCTGGTACGCTGCTGGCCTCTGCTCTTCATCCATCAGTTGATCTCTGGACTGATCAGTCAATCTTACTCATGATATGTTTCTCTCTGTGTATTGTAGGAACCGATGCCTACATCCCTCCAGAGTTTTACCGGCTTGGCACATATGAGGCGGGCCCCAGCACAGTCTGGCAGCTGGGCGCTCTGCTCTATGAACTGGTGGACAGCTACAAAAATTTCACCACCTTGGAGTTCCTTCACAAGAAAATTACCATAAACACTGAGCTGTCCAAAGGTAAGAAGCCTCAATACCGTCCTGAGTTGTGGTACTTATAGTGTGAAAAGTTATTTCCTTCCTTCCATTTTCCAAAGAACTGCAGCTTAAACTCTGCTTTCTTCTCAGACTGCCAGGACTTGTTGGATGTGTGTTTGGCTGTGAACCCTCAGGAGCGCGGCACTCTGGAGCAGATTCTGCTGCACCCCTGGTTCTCCTAATCCTGCACAACCGACCACCCATTGGGCTGAGCCAACTGACTCCAATGAACTCCATCCTTTGGTAAACATAGGCCTACAATATATTACACTGTCAACTGATATCAGAAATGAGAAAACTGAGAAAATTAAGAATAAATAAAAGTTACCAACATGTCTAAATAACGTTAAGTATTTTTTCCCTATATATTGCGTTAAAATAAGTTTTCATATTGCCGTATATCAGACAACATGAACACAGATACCAATGAATATTGATATTCCTTTAATGGGTCAATATCTGAACATATCCATCAACAGATATATCTGTCGGGCTCTACTCTTTAGTAAAGATGTACATCGCTTCACAAATTTATTAGACCCCCTGGTCATAAAAATGAGAAAACATAAATATTTTAGAAATCTTTCAAAAGCTTGTTTAAAACTAAAAATGTGATTGTTCAACACAACAAATACATTGTCGGCGTGATGCAATTTAATTATTCATGTGGTGTGTTCATGTAGAGTTAATACTTCATCTCCTCTCTGTAGGTATGAGTTTTATTCTGAAAAAAAGTGAGAAAGAGTGACAGTAAAGTGTTCCTCCTTCATGTCAGCTCCAGACTAATCACAAATGAGATTATTCTGGAAACCAGCCGTTCATTTCTCTGTAGAGGAGGCGTGGATTACGATCCTCCGGAGCCGTTTATTGGGCACTTAGAATGTCTATCAAAAGCGTCTGTATGTATCGTATCAGTTATACCACATGACATATGTAGAGCGACAGAATTGATGTTTGTTGTGTGTGTGTCTGTGAGAGAGTGTTGCTTGCTGCTTTTCTTCTCCAGTTCTCGCTTTCTGCAAGATTATTTATTTTCACGCTTTATTCCCCCTCATGTCATTCAGCCACACGCATCCACTGATTTTATGGGCAATAAACAAGCTGCTGCGGGTCTCTGGGTAGTGAGATCACCGGCGTAACGCCGGTGATCTTGCTACGAGCCGGGGGACAGCGGAGCCGGCGAGAGACCTTTCGCCTTTCAACTTTTGCTCTAAACTATTTAAAACACCATCTACAGCTAAAGAGAGTTTCGCGTCTGCTGCAGCCATGTTGGATCTGTAAGAAAACTACAAGCTTCCGTCTGCCGAGTAGTATGCGTCATCGTCTTGCCGTCCCTCCCCGTTCTGTGATTGGATCCCTAAAACAGGGCTAAGAAACCTCTCTGGTTTCCAGACTGGATGGAGGTTCGAAATAAAATTTGAGTGCGCAAGGCAGTATGGGTATACCCAGGCTACCGCAGTGTCCGAATCAGAGTGAAATTGGTACTTCTAGCTCATTTTGTATTTATTCTGGATCCTTTCAAAGTGCAGAAAAGTAAACGAACCACGAAATAAACTCAGAATTGCGTTTTCAATTATTTCCTGTAATTGGGTCGGAAAACGGTCACAGTGCAATCGAACCGCACGAGGTCTTTGGAAACGGACACACATCTTTCACAAAACAAAACAATATGTGGGTCATTTTAAAGTTTTGACTGTAGACTAATGACCTGCGATGCTGTCTGAACTATGAACTGTATTTCAAATAAAGAGAGAGAGAAAGTGAAAGTAGAAACAAGGGGGTGAGTCTGTATTGTCTCTACTTCTCTTCTTCGTTATCTATTTTTAATAAAATGCTGTTCTGTTCTTCTTCCTGACACTTACCTGTTTGGCACAGTGATCATTTCTTATATCTCTGTGAGGACGTCTTTTAGAAATCCAACTGAAATGGCTCGTGTAAAATGTCTGTATGTTTTCTCTGCTGCTTAAGGACACCCCTAAAATAGTATGATGAGGAAGTCTCAACTCTGGTGGTGTCCCCCAACATCCACAAGATGTCACTATTAGACCAGAAAACACAAACTGGGAGATGAAACCCAGACTCCAAAGTACAACATGCCCTCTCACAGTAAGGCTATAACAGGGGAGCAAACGGAAAAATACTCAGCTGACACACCCAAAATGTATTGATATGAGCAGTCTATGTGCAGAAACACTGAGTGATTTCATTCAGTTGTGAAACTGGGTGGAATTCTTTACTTTTCAAAACATAGATTGCAAACATTAGAGAAAAATATTAAATTAAAGAAACAGAAATTACAGCATTGAGAAATGCTGGTAAGACACTGAGAGGCAGGTGTGTGTTGTGTCTCACGGCTAGTGTGTGAATGAATTCCCAATGGTGGCAGAAGGCATGGTTTAGGGTAGCCTGGGCCACCAGTATAAATGGTTGTGCTGTCTGTAGTGTAAAGTGCTTTGAGTCGTCACAAAGACTAGAAAAGCGTTATGTAAGTGCAGTCTATTTACCGTTTCATCCATCACATTAACCCAGACATTTGAGTTAGATGAGGTTAAAGCTTCCCTGAATGTTAGTGGTGCATTGTACATTAATACGTAAAAAATAATCTACGTTCAGGTACAATCAGTGCCTGATCATCACTCTCTTTGCCAGATACATCACTTAAATAACCTGTTTTTCCTGACTCTAGAATGGCATCACATATAGGCTCATTGTTTTTCTGTAAATAGCTAATTACACAAGTAGGTAACTACTGCAGACTTTAAAAACTAATTCTGAAAGAACTGCAGGGTGGCACATGGAGAATGGCTTCATTAAACAGGAAGTTGCCGGTGAAACTGAGTTTTACTTTCACTCAGGAAGTTACGAGTTGTTATTTATCACATACGTAGGTTTACCATTCTCCGTTCAACAACAAGCTGTTCCTGTGTTATTGCCACAATAATTCTTTAAAGAAAATATTACCATGCAAAGTGCACTCTCTAGAAATAACCATGTTGCACATTATTATTATTATTATTATTATTATTATATTATTATTATTATTATTATTATTATTATTATTATTATTATTATATTATTGTTATTATTATTATTATTATTATTATTATTATTATTATTATTATTATTATAACCTGCTACACAGCTAATGTTATATTTAATTGTAATTTAAAAGAATAGACCAGAGATGTGATTCAGACTCATAACCAAAGACTTCAAGAAATTAATCTTGAACCATAACCTGGCTTCAGCACTTTAGGCTGAATTCAGATTATGGACCAAAGACTTGAAATATGACTTTTACTGGCCTAAAATGACTATATATTAAAGAGACTATATTTAAACAAGTAACTTGCACTTGAGTTGTTTATTCACCAAATACTTTCCTACTTTTACTTGAGTTTTACATGCTATATATATATATTTTTTTTTACTTTTACATGAGTGATTTTTTATAGAAGTAATTATACTTTTATTTAAAGATTTTCAATGCTCTTCCCACCCCTGGATAATCCAAATAATATAAATATAAAATATCTAGAAAACAAAAGCCTCAGGATAACTGAACATGTGAAAATTAAAAATAAATACACAAAAAGTTTTGAGGTTTCTATCCACAGAGCAGGACTGCGACAGTTGTTAAAAATCAGTTTGTTTATTTTTATACCACATTAACTTCCCTTATTACATGCATAGTTTACCTTAATTATAATAATCACAATCCAGTCTGAGGTGGTTGTAAGATTCTCCAGTAGTTTACATCTGCCTACAGATGCAGGTTCGAATCTGTCCTAAATGTTAAATATTGGTTTCAAGATTTGACAAAAAAGAGCAGGATGATGAAAAGGTGAAAAAAATATATACATAAATGTTTTCACTGTTATTGATGTAACATAAAAATGATGACACTCTGTACAAAATCTTGTATTTTACAGGATGACATTTGATGTTGGTTGAAAGAAATATAAAGGATGGATGCATCTATATAATATTTTGAATACTTAAATAATAACACTATACATAAATGTTTTCACTGTTATTGATGTAACATAAAAATGATGACACTCTGTACAAAATCTTGTATTTTACAGGATGACATTTGATGTTGGTTGAAAGAAATATAAAGGATGGATGCATCTATATAATATTTTGAATACTTAAATAATAACACTTAATACTTAAACCTGCAGAAATCTCTGATCATTTCCTTAGTCTTTGAGGTGTTCAGTAGGAGATAGTTCTCGTGACTCCAGTCACTGAAGGCTTTATCAGATCCCTATATTCAGGTTCCTGTCCATTCCTGATACACGCCACAATAGCAGTGTCTTCAGGGGTACTTCTGGATGTGGCAGGACTCAGAGTTGTATTTGAAGTCCCCTGTGTACAGTGTGAACAGGAATGGAACCAGAACAGTGCCTTGTGGAGCCCCTGTGCTGCTCATTCATGTCCCAGAAACACAGTTCCCCAACCTGACATACTGTGGCCTTCCTGTCAGGTAGTCTGTGATCCAGGAGATAAAGGAAAGATCCACTCCCATCTCTGTGAGCTTGTTTTTAAGTATGTTGGGTTGGATGGTGTTGAATGCGCTTGAAAAATCAAAGAACATGATTCTCACATACGCGCCAGTTTCCTCCAGATGAGCAAGGGCACATTGTGTTTGTCTATACTTGGGACTTAGATGCAGATCAGATCACATTTTATGAGAAATTAAGGCAAAATAACTAGGTCATTTCAAAGGGTTCACATACTTTTTCTTGCTACAATGGCAAGGAAAACAAAACTGTCACAAAACAGACACCCTAATTAATGCTGACAGGAAGATGACCTCAAATTTCATGGATGCAAAAGTTTTGGTCAATATTTTATGCCCATAAACAAAAGAAAAGAAAACTTGATTCAATGTGTGAGAAGGAAATCTCTTGTCAGGTACGACTAGAACAGCCCAGCCTAACAGCCCAGCCTACATGGTCTACTATCCTGTCAGTGGGAAAGTCCAGGAGCAAAGAGGGGTTACATTTGTAAACCAAAACTCCCAGAGAGCAGCAGACACAGCCTGACATGATGTATGATTACTTTGAAGTGCACTAAATATGCCTGAGGTTAGTAGCAAAGCACAGACAGTCAGACAGCTCACAATTAAATGTTTATTACAACAGTAGAACATGATTTACATTTGGCGTCCAGACTCTGTCCAGACATAGGCAATTTATATTTTTATATGCAAAATTATTAACAGTGACTTTAAAAATCTTGTTTGATATGTAAGAGTAGAACCACTCCGGAGCTGATCCTGCGATTCTCACCTACTGCCTGAGCATCTCAACCAAGATAGGGTGGTCCACAGTATCAAATGTGGCACTGAGGTCTAACAGAACCAGTATAGAACAATCTCCTGCATCACTGTGAATTAGCAGATCATTCAAGACCCTGAGAAGGGCTGTTTTAGTGAACAATCTGAATGGAACAAAACTGTAAGATCAATGTTTTGACTGGCAGGTAATTAGAAGGAATGGCATGGGAAATTAGATTTTGAAATGTTATATACTATTTTAAATTATTTTATACTAAAACAAATAGTGATTGACCTATGCATTTATTTTTATTTTTATAATTTTCCCTCAGCTTCCCTCCAACTTGCTGTGGCCCCCCTGCCGCCCCGAATTGACAATTTATGGCCTAATCCAGTGGTTCTCAACCTTTACCTGATGTACCCCCTGTGAAATATTTTTTCAGCCAAGTACCCCCTAACCTGGGCAAAGCATTTTTGGTTGGAAAAAAAAAGCCTTAAAAACAGAGCGCTGTGCCATCAGTGTCTGATTTATTAAACTTTGGAACTGATAAACACATACAAAATTCAAACATTTGAAAAAAAAAAACAATTTCAAACATTTTAAATGTTAATAATCCATGACTAAATTTATTGCAAATATTTCTCATCACTAAAATGTAGTGATTCAAACTAATGTAGTAAAAACAGTGAGCATATAACCATTTAAAACTATAACTGCTACGCTTCAACCACGACTCCATCTTTGAGTTTTACTGTGATTGACAGGTGATGCCAGGTGGCATATGACAGGTTGGGTCCAACCATCCTGGTATGGGGGACACTCTGGGTTTTTAGGATCATGAAGATGAATAGCCTACTGAATATAAAATTCATTTTATGAACTTATACTTATATTTTCCCCCCCAAAAAATTAAATAATTATTTTAAAAGGATTTTGCATGGATGCTGCTTTTTAAATGTATATTTTAAAATCTCACTTACCCCCTGGAGTACCTTCACGTACCCCCAGGGGTACGTGTACCCCCATTTGAGAACCACTGGACTATTGTAAAACATATACTGGAGTATCTGAATGCCAGAAAATGTGACAATGACAAACTGGGGCTACAGGCATAAAGTGGTGCAGATTGTGTGGCTGATGTAACTGACATCATAGTACAACCAGTTACTGTGTAAGCCTTAAGAAGAGTCCTTAGATTTAAGGGATAATCAAAAAATTGAACTTTTCCAAATCATTGGTAGCATTGAAGCATTGTACTATGGTGTGCTTTTATGAAATTTTGTATTTGAATGGGTGATGTGTGAAGTACAGTCATTGCTGTAGGCTATTTATATTTTTCTATCCTTGAGATGTTTTTTCTTTATTGTTTTACTATTTATTGTGTTGTTTTGAGACATGTCTATGGTGAAACCAAAGAGGAATTTCCACTCAGTGGATAATAAAGTTTTCGTATCATATCGTATCGTATGAAACAATGCTGTATGTACACAGATGTGCAAGCATGTTAACATTAGATAGAGTTTATTTAGATTTCTAAAGTCAGTTATAAATGACGGGGGGGGGGGGGGGGGGGGGGGTGATTGGTTTATTGCTCAACAGACCAGAGGTAGCAGATGTGAAGACAAAATTTGCAATAGAATGAAGTTGAGGAAGTTTGCAAGGATAATGTTTTGAGATTAACCATTTATGTGGAAATGTACACAATGCCAATGTCTTGTTTTGTAAGATAACGATGTGAGACTAAGGAGGGGTGTTGACAAACACTTTCAATTGTAGAAAGTGGATCTTGATTTATATTGTCACACAGGAAAACCTGATGCAGGTACTGTATGATCAATAATGACAACAGCCAATAAGATGCTATGTAGTTATGGGCATGCCAGTTAAGTTTTGTTCCTGCCAAAGTTCCAGTTCCAGTGGTAGGTTTGTATACGAGAACACCATCTGTGAGCTGTATTTCAGGGTAGAAACAAGACTAACAGACTAACTGAATTCCCATAGGGGATAAATAAAGTAATTTTGATTGATTGTATAATCATACAGAATACACATATACATGTGTGTATTCTTGATAGGTTGTGTTCCAGCGTCTAAGAAATAATTTGCAATTTGCTTATTTTTTGGTCAATATTTAATACAATGTATTTACCATTTTTGATTTTTTTCACACATTTGGCTTTATTGATGATACTGAGCAAAAGTCAGTGTGTAACCTTTGACTGGCAAATGTTGGGATGTGGAGACAGTCCATTTCCAAACTTGTGTTTTTCCCCACTTTCATCTTCTGTCAGGCTTTCTTCCTCTTCATTGTCACTTCTCTCATCTCTGGTCAGCTGTGACATGATAAGGAGATTAATAGAGTAAATGTAGAGTAAGCAAATACATGTGAAAATAAGTTGAAAAGAGGAAAAAGGTGGTGGTGGAAGGAGGTGATATAGGGGCTATCAAATAACCTCACCGCCTTTTCCAGCTCTGCCTATTCACATTCACATTCATTAAACTTTTCATTGATGAGATAGTGAGCAATTCTGTTCTGGAAACTGCTGAGAAACCCATTTACTTTCAATATAAAAATGCTATAAATGCTGTAATGCTATTGAGACTGTGATCATACTGGCGGTTACAACAGGTCCTTTTATACAGTCAGGTCAAGTAGGGAGACTAATATCATCATACATGGATATAATTGGGCTCTTGGGTACACATGGGACCCATTTTCATTCATATACATTGAGGCCAAAGGTCAAGGGACTCCTTTGAAAATGGCAATGAAAAGTAGCATCGTTAGGGAGGCCAAAGGGGGGTCCAGTCTTATATTTTAATATTTCAATATTTTAGGGTCACTTGCTCCCCCCTACTCCACCTTAGCTATAATAAGGATCTGACCTGAGACCAGCAGCAGAGATTTAATGACTTCAAAAATAAACACAGAGAGTAGCTGGAATTTGTATATCTATTGTGGTCTATTGTAATTCCTGCTAGCAGCCGGGGGTCTATTTTATCTATTTTATCGAACAAAAATATTAATTTATTTAGTCATTAAAATTTTGACACCCCCTGTGACTGATTATATTCTGTCTGCTGCTCCCTCTGTTGTACACATATGTTACATGAATTAAAAGCCTCATGTCCCTTATGTTCACTTTACACTCCAAAAAAAACCTTTTGTTTTTATGGTAAAAACCAGCAGCTGTGGTTGCCAGAACTTTACCGTAATAAATAGGGTGCAATTTTTTGTAATATTACGGTAAAAGGATATTAGCAATGTTGATTTCATGTTTAAGATTGTCATTTTATTCCATATTTTACCATAAAAAAAGTTTTTCCATCAAAAGAAATGCTGTTCATATAATTGACCAGAAAATAATTTATAAATGCTGCATAAATTGAAGATTTTGCCATTAAATATTACAGTATATATATTTTTTAGAGATATGTTGTTTACATTTAACGGTGAGAAAAATAATAAATGCAAGAGTAATGTTTTTGGGGGGTTTTTAAACTGTAAAAAAAACTGTTTTGGCTGATGTTGCTGTTTCGTTGTTACTAAAACTAAATTAACCCATTTATTATTTTACAATCTTTTACTGTCATGGTTTAGCAGTTTTTCACTGTAAAATCTACAGACATTTTTTACAGTGTATGCACGCTGCAATGGATTTGTGTTTGTGTGTGTGTGATGGGTAGGCTTGGGTAGGGTTATTAAATGTTGTTGGTTTTATGTGGTAGAAGGGCTGGCTTGTTATGCCTAAAATTCTCTCACCCTCCACGCTGCTTGCTCGTGGCATTGGCTGGATAAGTGAGCACTTTATTTTTGTCTTCAAGCTGGTATTGTCAAAGGTATTGCAGACAGTATTTTTGGATGGGATAAAGAAAGATGTGCTGACAGTGTGCTTTTTTCCTGACCAGGGTAGGTGTGTCAAAGGGTCAAAGAGTCGGGGCTTGCTTTAAACATAATGACTGGAAAATGTTAGCTTTGCTTTTTATTTTGAAAAAAATAGGAGTGTACACTGCAAAAAAATGTTGTCTAAAAACAAGATAAAAACACTAAATCTGAGGGAATTTATCTTGCTGCATGGACAGATAATTTCACTTGACAAGATTTCTTAAATTAAGATTATTAAATCTAGAAATAAGCATGTTGTACGCTTAAAATAAGAAATTAACTCTTAAAACAAGATAAATTAAAGCTGCAAGCAGCGATGAACTGGCCCGAGCAGAGTGACCTGACAATTATTTTTTTCTTACCAAAATAAAAAAAACCTTTAGATTTAGAAGTGTTAGATAATTTATCTTGACATCCCTTTTTTGCAGTGTAACTCCCCTGGTAAACGGGTTGATAAATGCAGATTGTTTGGAGAGAATATAATTTATGCATGATCTTATTTAATCTTGTACTGTCACACCGCGGTGAGTGTTTTGTCAAGTTGCGTTTTTGTCCTGTCTCTGTCTTGTCAATTCCTGTTTTATTTTGAAAAGTAACTCTCCTCTCGTTTCAGGTCACTTGCCCTTCCTCATGTGTCTCCAGTCTGATTGTCTTCCCTGATTCCCTGATTGTGTCCACCTGTTCCCCATTACCCTCATGTGCTTATAGTCTGTGTCTCCCCTTTGTCCTGTGCCAGTGTGTCATGTCTTTTGTCCGCACCACTAGCTCTGAACCACAGTATTGCCACAGTCATAGTCTTGTTAAATTGTTACTTTTCCTTAGCCCTCGTTAAGAGTGATTTTTTGTTGGCCTTTTGCCTTTTTTTGCCTAGAGATCTCCTCAGTTTAGTTTTGGTATTTTTCTTAGTATCTCCCTCGTTTTTAGAGGCGCCTTTTGTTACCTGTTGCTCCGTTTTTCTTGGACACAATAAAGACCTTGTTTTTTCTCAACTACTCTGCATCCGAGTCCTATTCCTGGTTTTCCCCTTCGTGTCAGTACACACTGGCCAGCATGGACTCGGCAGAGCAGGACCAGCTGAGCGCGGCGCTGCGCTCCCAGGCGTCCAAACTCACGCAGCAGGAGGAGCAGGTGGCCAGCCTTGGCCAAGGACTCAGAGGACTCGCGTTCAGCCAAGAGGAGTTTAAGGCCACCGTGATGTCCAAGGTGGGTCTCCTCGGCTCCCAGGTGGAGCAGCTTCTCCTCATCCTCGCCAAGAACCCGACAGCAGCGCCTGAACCGCCCGCAGCGTCTCCGGAGCCTTCTCCCTCATCTACGCGCTTTGGCGCATGCACCAGGCTGGCTCCTCCGGAGCGATACTCGGGGGACCTCGGACTAAGTAGGTCCTTCATCACAGAATGCGAAATGCATTATGAACACTCACCCCATGATTTTCCCACGGAGAGATCCAGAGTTGCCTTCATGATGTCTCACCTCACGGGGAGGGCCCGGGCGTGGGCCACCGCGGAGTGGGCCAGAGACTCCGAGGTGTGTACGTCACATAAGAGATTCACCGAAGCTCTCAGACTCGTCTTTGACCCGGTGGCGACAGATCGAGAGAGGGCTCGGGAACTCTGCAGGCTGAAGCAGGGAGCTGATTCAGTTTGTGATTATGCCATCCGCTTCCGCACCCTGGCTACGGAGAGCGGGTGGAACGCCGCTGCCTTGTACGACGTTTTTTTGAAAGGGCTCGCAGATCCTATCCAGGATCTTCTGGTTCCGCTGGACCTTCCTCCGGACCTCGACTCCCTCATCGCTCTCGCCGTCCGCACGGATAACCGGCTGCAGGAGAGGAAGCAGCGGCGCGGGCCCAGGTTGGTGCCAGCCGCTATGCCAGATCCCTCCGCGGCTCCTTGGCGCACGGCGCCACGTCGATCTCCTCCCGAGCCACTTCCTCGCCCTTCTGCTGAGCTGGAGGGGGAACCTATGCAGCTGGGAGGGTCCCGGCTTTCTCGGGAGGAGCGGCAGCGGCGATCCCAGGAAGGCAGGTGCTTTTACTGTGGCACACAGGGCCACCTCATCGCCGCCTGCCCCGTGAAAGCGACCTTGGTGGTGAGTCATTTCACAGCCGTCACCCCCATCCCACGAAAGTTAACAACCGTAACGATTACGCACCTTGGCAAGGACATTGAGCAGGGTGTTTTGATTGACTCGGGGGCGGATGGGAGCTTGATTGACTGGGGGTTTGCTCAGAGACTGGGGCTCCAGGTGGAGCCGCTGAGTAAGCCTATTAAGGCGAGCGCGCTCAACGGGCGCGCACTATTTGACATTACACATATTTCTGAACCAGTACACATTCACATCGCTGATCATGAGGAGCACATTAGACTTTACCTGATTAACTCACCTCAGCACTCTCTCATCCTCGGGCTCCCGTGGCTGGTGCGCCACAACCCGCGCATTGATTGGCAGACCGGGGACATTATTGGGTGGGGGGAGGATTGTAAAATCTGTTGCCGGCCCCAGAATGAAATTCTCACTCTGAACAATGTTTCTGTTAACTCTGCCATAGACCCAGAGACCATCGACCTGACCACAGTACCAAGCTGTTATCACCACCTCGCGGAGGTTTTTTGTAAAAGTAAGGCCACAGCTCTTCCACCACATCGCCCCTATGACTGCCCCATCGAGCTCCTGCCGGGCTCCACCATTCCCAAGGGCCGGCTTTATTCGGTTTCTGGGCCTGAAAGGCAGGCCATGAAAGACTACATTGAGACCTCATTGAAAGCAGGCCTGATTCGACCATCCTCGTCTCCAGCCGGGGCTGGGTTCTTTTTTGTAAAGAAAAAGGATGGGACCCTCCGCCCCTGCATTGACTATAGCCCCCTCAACGAGATCACAGTAAAGAATAGATATCCCCTTCCCCTCATGACTTCAGTATTCGACCAACTTCAACAGGCGCAGATCTTCACCAAATTAGACCTGCGTAATGCATATCACCTCGTTCGCATTCGGGAAGGGGATGAGTGGAAGACTGGTTTCAACACACCTTCAGGACACTATGAGTACTTAGTCATGCCGTTCGGCCTCACAAACGCTCCAGCAGTATTTCAGTCCATGATAAATGATGTGTTGAGAGATTTTCTAGATCACTTTGTATATGTCTACTTAGATGACATCCTGATTTACTCTCCCGACGTGGAGACTCACAAGAGACACGTCAAACTTGTTCTGCAACGTCTCCTTGAGAATAAGTTGTTTGTAAAGGCCGAAAAGAGCGAATTTCACGCCGATACCATCTCCTTCCTGGGCTTTATCATAGCTCCTGGAAGGGTTCAGATGGACCCGGCAAAAGTTAGCGCTGTGGCTGAGTGGCCCACACCAGATAGCCGCAAGAAAGTGCAGCAATTCTTAGGATTTGCCAACTTTTACAGGCGGTTTATCAGAGGCTTCAGCGCGACAGCGGCTCCTCTCCATGCTCTCACTTCTCCACAGGTGCCGTTCCGCTGGTCCGCCGACGCGGACGCAGCCTTCCGAGAGCTTAAGCGGCGGTTCACCACAGCACCCATCCTCACACTCCCCGACCCCTCTCGCCAGTTCGTGGTGGAAGTTGATGCTTCCAATGAGGGGATCGGGGGTGTTCTGTCCCAACGAGCCGAGTCGGACAACAAGCTCCACCCCTGTGCCTTCCTGTCACGACGCCTGACGGCAGCGGAGCGAAACTACGATGTGGGAAATCGGGAGCTGCTGGCAGTGAAGGTGGCGCTGGAGGAGTGGCGGCACTGGCTGGAGGGGGCACAACACCCTTTCCTGGTTTGGACAGACCATAAAAACCTGCAGTACATAAGAAAAGCCAAACGGTTGAATTCTCGACAAGCCCGCTGGTCATTGTTCTTTAACCGTTTTCAATTTTCCCTATCTTACAGACCGGGGTCAAAGAACACTAAGCCTGATGCCCTGTCCCGTCTTTTCAGCCCCGAGCCCGTTGCCACGGAACCTGACCCCATCCTTCCACTTAACCATGTGGTTGGAGCGGTTACCTGGCCCATAGAAGCCGAGGTGAAGCAGGCGAATGGTGAGACCCCTCCATCTAGTGGGTGCCCCGAAAATCGTCTGTTTGTTCCTGTTAATCTGCGCCCACAGGTGATTCACTGGGCTCACTCGTCTCTGCTCACCTGCCATCCGGGTGTACGTCGGACCATGTTCGCCATCGCACAGCGGTTCTGGTGGCCGTCCATGGAGCCGGAGGTCCAGGAGTACGTTGAGGCGTGTCCAGTCTGTGCCAGGAATAAGAACTCCTCCAGAGCCCGCGCAGGCTTGCTGCAGCCTCTCCCCATCCCGTCCCGGCCGTGGGCGGAGATCTCCATGGATTTTGTCACGGGGCTCCCGATCTCCAGAGGTAACACTACGGTCTTAACCGTAGTGGACAGATTCTCTAAGATGGCACATTTCATAGCTTTGCCTAAACTGCCGTCTGCTAAAGAAACAGCTGAGTGTATGATGAACAATGTGTTTAGGATCCACGGATTCCCTCAGGACATTGTGTCAGATCGGGGGCCCCAATTTATCTCACGGTTCTGGAGGGAGTTCTGCAAGTTAATTGGAGCTACTGTTAGCCTCACCTCGGGGTACCATCCAGAGGCTAACGGCCAGACGGAGCGCCTCAATCAGCAGCTGGAAACCGGCCTCCGGTGCCTGGTGGCACAGAATCCAGCGTCTTGGAGTCAACACCTGACATGGGTCGAGTACGCCCACAATTCCCTTCCCACCTCTGCCACCGGTATGTCCCCCTTCAATTGTGTGTTTGGTTACCAACCCCCTGTCTTTTCTGAGTCTGAGCCTGAAGTGTCGGTGCCCTCCGCCCATGCCCTAGTCCGCCGCTGCCGCCGCATCTGGGCAGCAGCCCGCCAGACACTAATCCGTCAAGGGGACAGAGTTAAGAGAGCAGCAGATCGCAGGAGGAGACCGGCTCCTGCCTATCAACCTGGCCAGCGGGTGTGGCTCGCTGCCAAGGAGCTGCCGTTGCAGGTGGAGTCCCGCAAACTGGCTCCACGCTTTGTTGGTCCATTCCCCATCTCTAAAATCATCAATCCAGCAGCCGTGCGCCTCCGTCTGCCCCGGTCCCTCAGAGTACATCCCACCTTCCATGTCAGCAAGATTAAGCCTGTCAAGGAGAGCGTCATGGTGCCGGCAACCAAGCCACCCCCGTCTCCCCGAATGGTCGAAGGGGGGCCTGTTTATGCCGTAAAGAAGCTGCTGGCAGTGCGCAATCGAGGTCGGGGCAGGCAGTTCCTTGTGGACTGGGAGGGGTATGGCCCAGAGGAACGACAGTGGGTCCCAGCCAGGTTCATCATGGACCCTGACCTCATTCGAGACTTTTATAAAGAACACCCTGAACAGCCTGGGCCGTCAGGTGTCGGCCCTAGAGGGGGGGGTACTGTCACACCGCGGTGAGTGTTTTGTCAAGTTGCGTTTTTGTCCTGTCTCTGTCTTGTCAATTCCTGTTTTATTTTGAAAAGTAACTCTCCTCTCGTTTCAGGTCACTTGCCCTTCCTCATGTGTCTCCAGTCTGATTGTCTTCCCTGATTCCCTGATTGTGTCCACCTGTTCCCCATTACCCTCATGTGCTTATAGTCTGTGTCTCCCCTTTGTCCTGTGCCAGTGTGTCATGTCTTTTGTCCGCACCACTAGCTCTGAACCACAGTATTGCCACAGTCATAGTCTTGTTAAATTGTTACTTTTCCTTAGCCCTCGTTAAGAGTGATTTTTTGTTGGCCTTTTGCCTTTTTTTGCCTAGAGATCTCCTCAGTTTAGTTTTGGTATTTTTCTTAGTATCTCCCTCGTTTTTAGAGGCGCCTTTTGTTACCTGTTGCTCCGTTTTTCTTGGACACAATAAAGACCTTGTTTTTTCTCAACTACTCTGCATCCGAGTCCTATTCCTGGTTTTCCCCTTCGTGTCATGTACAATATATATACTGCAAAAGGTAAAATCTAATATGCAACAAAAAAAAAAAGATTAACACCATAGGCATCTATGCCAGGGCTGCCATCCATGGCATCGAATATGAATCCATTTTAATAGTTGAATCATCATGTCACATTTTTTCCAAAGATATCTTATTAATTTACATGTATGTATGTTCAGTATGTTCAAGATCGTGTTCATGATCTGTGGTGCGACTTAATTAAAATGGTGCTTTAAGATTTCTAAATGGTTTTACCAGACCACAGTGAAAAAGAGTAGAAATTGTAATATAGATTTGTCCAGCAAATATTTTATACCCATGAAAAAAGGTTTGTAAATGTTGACAAATGTTAGACCTTTTTCTGATCAGACTTACATTGCCAAACATGAATTTTCTAATCATGCAGAAAATGAGGTAGGCCCAGAATATGTGCAGCCACAGGAGGACCACCAACATCACGTTGAAGAAGTAGTAGCCAAAGAAGGCAGGGTAGTATTGAACTGGGTAGACCCATGTACAGTGGATCAGCCTGAAACACAGCAGAACAGAAACAGAAGTAAAGATCAGTGGGCGACTGCTCTACCAACTGAGCCACAGCCACCCCTACCCAGGGTCCTGATCCAGGGTCCTGATCCAGGGTAGCTATATATACATGATATTTAGGGGTGGGCGATATGGCCCTAAAAGATTATCACCATATTTCAGGGTATTTTTGCGATAACAATATTTTTGACGATATTACAAAAATACTGAAAATTATATAGAAAATATGATATTTTAGTCTGTATAAATAAAAAACGAAAACCAATCATAAATCTAAAATGTCCCAACAGTTGCCAAATACAAAAAAATTTACTTTTGTCTCTTGAGTATTAGCAAATAATTAAAAATAACCATCTACGGGGTCCAGGGGCATGCCCCCCTGGAAGAATTTTTTTTTTCATAAAAGCCCAAATTTGTTGCCTCTCACACATTCTAATGCCACTATTCCATCATATACACTGATCTTATCATTGCCTTTTTCAATAAATAATTGTAAAGGAGAATAAGGGTTTGAGTATGTTTTATTTGAAGCTTCTTATTTTGACACTCTGCTGAGGCAAACAGCAACACAACGCAAAATAACTTGATATTATGAATAGTGTAGATAAACTTTCAGTAGCTTGAAATGTGACGTTAGAGCAGCACATGAGACTCTGGCGGGCCGCCACAGTCTAGGTAATTAATGGAAACCCTTATGCCACTACGGCAAGAAGTTAGCCTGGCTAACGCCAGACTAATCACAAATGAGATTAGTCTGGACACCAGCCATTCATTTCTCCGTAGAGGAGGCATGGTTTACGATCCTCCAGAGCCGTTTATGGGGCGCTAAGAATGTCTATCTTAAGCGTCTGTAGGTAGCTCTTAGCCAATTGTATCAGTTATACCAGATGACGTATGTAGTGCAACAGAAACTGATGTTGACCTAGCCGGACTAGCTCATCTCTACTTTGAGACTAAAAGGCTGATTTCTGCTTCTGCAACGTTTTTCTGCAGCATGTTCTGGCTCTGGCTGCTCACAGTCTACCGGCAGTGTTGGTGTGTGTGTGTTGCTTGCTGCTTTGCTTCTCCAGGTCTTGCTTTCTGCAAGATTATTTATTTTTTTACGCCTTATTCCCCCTCAGTCACACACATCCATTGATTTTATGGTCAATAGACGAGCTGCTGGGGGTCTCTGGGCGGCTCCGCTGTCCCCCGGCTCGTAGCGAGATCACCGGCGTTACAGCAGTGAGCGGTAGCGGGGCTAGTTGGTAGATTAGGCTTTGGCCAAATTCTGTCAGAAGCAAGGCTAAAACATCCTTTTTGGTGGTGAAACAGGAGTGTAAATTCAAACGTTGTTCTTCTTTTAAAATAAACTTTCGCTCTAAACTATTTAAAACGCCGTCTACAGCTAGATCCAAAGAGAGATTCGCGTCTGCTGCAGCCATGTTGGATCCGTAAGAAAACTACAAAACTATACAAGCTTCCATTTGTAGAGTAGTTTGTCATCGTCTTGCCGTCCCTCCCCGTTCTGTGATTGGATCCCTAAAACAGGGCTAAGAAACGGCCGTAGTTGCCAGACCCTTTCGCAGTTCGAAATTAAATCGAGCGTGCAAGGCAGTATGGGTATACCCAGGCTAGCAAGAAGTAGGAATGTTGCCTATGTCATGAAATGCATTTTTTTTACCCATAAAAAAAATATACCGGTATTATCGTGAACGATATGATATGGCACACCCCTAATGATATTAGGTACAAATTAAATGGTGTAGAACATTTATGTGAGCAGATGGGGATGGGATGGCCTAGGTGTTGTTCTAGGTCCTGATATGAACAACAAACCAAACTTTTTCAGAAAATATCACACTGAAAAAACCAACTGACAAAAAATGAGAAATAAATAACTAGAACTGAGCAAATAAAGGCTCGAGACAAGTAAAATTATCTGCCAGTGCAGTGAGTATTTTTTTCTTTGTAAGAATTCTTTAAATAAGTAAAAATATCTAGCCACTGGATTTCTTTTCTGCACCTGACTTCATCCGACTGGCCATTCCAACAGTGAACTCCTGGAGGAGGGGCGTGGCCAAGTCGGCCAGCTAATCAAACGTTTGACCTTACGTATTATTTTTGGGCCAATACTTCTTACATACACACACACACACACACACACACACACAGCTTACCAGAATGGGAAGATGATCAGTCGTGTTACCATAAACACCAGGGCAAAGAGAACGAAAAGACTCTTGCAGGTTTTCTCCCATTTGGCATAGTTGAATATCTTGGCAGACTGAAAAAGAAAAGTTGTGTTGTTAATCAGCTACATTTCTGGGTAAGATTGGGCTGACAGTGACAGATTTGGTAGATTTGAGATGTTGATGTATCAACAATTCTAAAAAGCAAGCATCACTTAATGAATCAATTAAAACATTTTCCAAACTCAAAGTTGTGAAAGTTTTTTGTGAAATAAAACACATCTAAATATATCAGTCATTGTCAGGAATTATTGAGTAATGTGTTTTTATAACAACTCAAGTATTCCGAAAAGTAGCCTATTTATCAGTGGTATTTCATTATCCAGGATGGCAGAGAGAAGCATTTTTAGTTGGGTTTTACGAAGTTCCCCCTTTGACACCCTGTTGGGCGGTATATGACAACCACAATAAGTTTAGCTGGAAAGCTAACCCTTATTGTGTGGTGTCCAAAGGAGGAGATGTTGCTGAGCAGAGACAACTTTGTGAATTTCAAGTTTTTAGAAATGAGGGCACCAGTACCACCTCCGCTTCCAACAGATCTGGGCGAGTGGGAGAAAGTGGAGTCAACAGAGAGTGCAGATGGCGTGGCAGTGTTTTCTGGACAAATCAAGGTTTTGGTCAGAGCTAGTACTTGAATGGTTGATAGATTAGCATGTGTTTGGATGATTGGCAGTTCAATAAGCTGGACATCAGGACCATGTCTAGCCTGAGTGTGGTTAATGCAATTGTGTCTTGGAACTTCCTAGCTTCCTTCCTAGAACAACCAGGAGGTGCCAGACTCTTGCTGTTGCAAGCAGTTGGTCCTTGCTCTTTGGCTGGGGTTGAGGCTTCTCTCCTCCACAGATGAAGAGAATGGAGTGCTTCATACCATGCTGCTGCTTGCTGCAGCTGATGCCACTCCACATTGTATCTGCGACTGCCGCAGGACTTGGTCATGGTGCCAATGGTACTGCCCCTCTCCCCAGGCCCCTGGACAGTTACTGAGGATGTGCTCCAATGATCCCCTCATCTGGCAGAGTTGACATGCAGGTGAGTCCGCCAGGCCCCAGCTGAACAAGTTTCGAAAGGCCAGGGAGGACATCATTCACCGACTGGACTAAGAACTTCAATCGGAGGGGTTCCACCATCCAGAGTTCTGCCCAGGTAATTTTTCAGGCCGCTGCATGTTCCCACTTGATCCAGGACTCTTGTTTGCAAATGCCCACAATTTTTTCCCTCCTCTGCATGCACCTCCTTCTCCTTAGCTTTCAGTTCTCCTTCCCTCTGGCTTTACTGTAGCACAGTCTAGGATTGGTCCAAGCCCGTCCTGACCAGTTGCCACAGGCCCCCCCAGGATGCTGTGCTGTAACATTGTTCCACCCACTCAACTGCCTCCTAAGTGCACCACCTGTGTTCTGGCCTTGATGCCTGCAGAGGAGACCTTTTGTGTTAGCATCTCCCAGGCTGCTGAAAGGAAGCTGTAGCTTGGTGTTTTGCCCGTACAGGGCCATGCTACCTAGCCTCCGTAGCAGGTTCAACCACCTGCGCAGGAACCGGCTGATTTGTTGATCAGCAGTTGCCAGAGGAGTCTACGCAGGATTCTGTGTTGGTATATCCAGGCCTTGGAATTTCTAAATCCCTTCTCCTGCTCCCAAGACGGGCAGGAAAACCACAACATCCCCACCCTCAATTTATGTCAATGAGAGATATTCTATCAAACAGTCTTAACTGCAACAACAGTTGTTTTCATGCTGTTTGCTAAGGCTGAGCAGATACTTCCATTTTGAAACCCTGGAAAATAAC
The DNA here is from genome assembly GCF_030273125.1 of Centropristis striata. Classification (NCBI taxonomy): domain Eukaryota; kingdom Metazoa; phylum Chordata; class Actinopteri; order Perciformes; family Serranidae; genus Centropristis; species Centropristis striata. The sequence goes on from NC_081518.1 coordinate 18,214,693, forward strand.
GCTGATAGTTTTAATGCACTGATATTGTAAAATGAAAACATATTAATATGTTGACTCGGAATATGATAAACTGTTTTGCAAGGTATTCAATATCAACAGGTGCTATTTAAACTTGTTTGGCAGTGACTAACCTCCAGTAAAACATCAGAAGCATCATGGACAATCATGACCAACGTTCCTATTCGGATGTAATTGACACACCAGGAAAATCCCAAAAGGGCCAGTGTAGTCAAGTGGTGGATGATTTGCTCCTTAAAGTCCTAAAGGAAAAGAAAAGTCAATGTATGTTAAAGTGTATTTCATGTAGAACACATATAGTCTTTACCAGACTACTAAACCAGATTCCCATTGGTACCATCTTGAGCCTACAATGATAGTCCAAGTTTTTATTTTTCAGAATCTCCATCCTGAAGGCAGGGTGACTAACAGTCTGTGAACCAGGTGGGTCAGTGTTATCTACATCCACCAGTATGAAATCTTGGGACTTTTATGCCATAGCTTATTGTACACAAGCAGCAGGTTTTGTACAATAAGCTAGGGCAGTTTTTGTACAACTACCACTGTCTGTCTGTCTGTCTGTCCCTTTTTCTGTCTGTCTGTCTTTCTGTCTGCCTGTTTGGTCTATGTCTGTCCATCACTGTCTTTCAATCTACCTGCATTTCTATAACTTCTTCATATTTTTGACTTAACCATTCAATAAATTGTAACAGACCAGAGCTAAATAGTCTATTGACATTCATGTCACACTGCAAAAACCAACTGACTAAAATTATCTGCCAGTGCAATATACATTTTTCTTTGTAAGAATTCTTTAAGTAAGTAAAAATATCTAGGCACTGGAAAAACAATGATGTCTTAAAATAAGTCCAAAAATACTTATTTCGAGCAATTATGGCTTGAAAAGCCCGACTGTAGTAACATTTAAATAAGCCAGCAATACTTGAAACTAGCATGTTTTTTTCTCATTTCAGTATGTGGGTAGATACTGGTGGTAGAAAACGCTTTTGAAATAGCATTTAAACTACATGCAACTAAAACTCTCGTTTGGAACCAATATTTTAGGGAATAACTCACCATATTCAACAGCTGAATAGATTGAAAAGCATGAAAAAGCTCAAAATGTCAATCCTAAAGACAAGTCTTTACACATGACTGAAATCCCTGTGAAGAGGTTATTCACTCATTCTTAAAATAAGCACATGAAGCTATGGTCAGTAGGTAAATTATACTCAACACAAGATAATTAAGATACTATTGCTAGATATAAGAAGAAAATACTGAGTAAGCTTCATATTTTTTGCAGTGCAGTTAATGGCAAACTTCACAAAGGTGTTATGTAAAATAATTGCTTTGATAGCTGGTGTTATTTGGGATTTGAAATTATAGTGTTTCATGTTTTTAGCTTTAATTTTTAATTTCTACTTGTGGTATATTACTTGACACATATGTGAACGTACTGAGTCAAAACTTCTGTTATGGGGAAAAATTTAACCATCAGGCATGCAGGAGATTCAAGCAAGTTATAAATCTGGCCTCCAACAATCACTACTCACCTTTCTCTTGACATCAAATGCAACGCTTAATAGAAGAGAGCCATAGAAGCTCATTTCCAAGATATAATACCAGTACTGAGACTCCAGCATGGACTGCAGACAAGAAGAGACATAGAAACAGAGACAGAAAGAGATGGACAGCATGTAACATGAGCACCATTTTTTTTCTTTTACACAAGACTTGATAAGTAATCAGAAGCAAAACATCTTCACTGTATGTGTGCTTCATAGCTAAAAGACCAAAGGACACAATTCTAAATATGAGGGTTTAAATATGAATTGTACTCTTAAACAAATATACAATAAAATATCAAAACATGGAGAGTTATCATCTTCCATCATAGTTTGTTGATGAAAATAAGAGTATACAGAGACTCATCTGAAATTGCATGTGTTTTTAAAAAAACATTTTGTCAGTGTTGGTTCAGTTCTGTCGGAGAGAATACCTCCAGCAGCTGGTTATAATGAAGTCAGGTCAAGTCCTTTAAATTGCCAAAGTAGTACCTGTGTTAAATCTGGAGACCACAGTTTCTTTAATAACTACTGCCCTATTTCTGTCCTTAGAATATAACTTGTATTTTGACATATTTTTTCAAGAGAGTCTGGCTGCAGACCTGCAATGTCAGGACCGGAAGTTGGTTCGGAGCCTTTCAAAATAAAAGCAAGCATACTGGAAGCACGTATTTTTTAAGTTAAAGTGAAAACTGATCAAATGTTAATGTTGGGTTGTAACGCCCCCATTTTTAATAATGCCCACAAATGTAATAAACCATCTGCAGCTTTTAATGTAATAATCCCACAAACGTAATACATTTTCCACAAATGTAATAGCTGCGTACTACAAATGTAACACATAATTTCCCACAAATGTAATAACTACTACGTTTGTAGGGACTTATTACGTTTGTGGGGAAGTGAAAATCTTCAATTTTCAATATTGTAGTAAGTTCCCACAAATGTAATAACACAATGAATAATGGGTGTGAAAACTTTATCATTTAGGGTTAAGGGTCAGGAGGTCCGTTGTGTGATTGCAGAGTAGAGAGCCAGCAGCTGGATTTTGCCCCCATGGTCAGTATTAGTAGTGTGTGTATAGGCAAACAAACAAACAAACAACAACATCCATTATTCTTTGCGTTATTACATTTGTGGGAACTTATTCTATTGAAAGTTGAAGATTTCCACTTCCCCACAAACGTAATAAGTCCCTGCAACCGTAATAGTTATTACATTTGTGGGAAATCATGTGTTACGTTTGTAGTAGGCTGTGGCTATTACATTTGTTGAAAATGTATTACGTTTGTGGGATTATTGCATTTGTGGGCGTTACATGGGTTATTTGAATTTTTTCACATCAGTTAAGTTATGTTACAATGTACACATTTTAACACAAACCATTATCTAATAATTACATTTTTACTTAGCATAACCATGTAGTTTTGTTTCCTATACCTAACAAATTTTACAATTTTAACACATCCAGTGCCACCAACTAAGTGACAAACATACCCACAGTGTTGAGTGATCAACTGCTGTTCCTGTTCTTGTTGAAATTACTAAATGTTCGTGGTTTAATTTCATTAGGAACTTCTGGAACTATCTTCAAGAAGGTGGGTGAGGATTTCCTGCTGTTTGTGACTGTCTGAGAAGCTAAATCTACTAAGCATTATGGTTTATTATGGCCGACTCCATACCATCTACATCAAACACTACTAAGGATGTGTTCTGAGTCTCCTGCTTTACTCATATAAGATCCCATAATTATCACTCATGACATGATTGGTTGCACTGAAAAAAAACAACATTGCAGAGTTTTATCAGACGTGTGGACTTCATGCTGACTCAAATTTGCGTACACAAGCTGAGAGCAGACGTGAGATCTGATCGTACCCTCCGATTTACGATCACTGTCTGTCGTACGCTCGTTTGATAAATGAGGGCCACTATGTTGGTGGAAGTCAACCATAACCTTCTTAAGGTTAGCCAGATTGAATTCTCCAGCAACAATGAACACAAATTCGGATTACCTGTCTGTAGGAAGTTCAATTCTTGTCAAAGGTCTGACAGGTCAGCCCTTGTACTTGTATGTGGTGGAATGTAGGCAGTTGTTATAATGATCAAAATGTGGAAAGAAAATGCATTTAATTGATGTGTAAACTTTTATAGATTGTCTGAACATATTGATAAAATGTTGTATTTGTTACAAATCATTTTAATGTTTTTTTATGTACAAATGGTGTTGTGCACATTATGTACATTAAATAATTACAACATAAATGAACAAAATACTTGATAATACTTTTTGACATATATTTAATTGAAAAAATATACAAAGAATATATTTTATGCTCAAACTAATGAACGTTTGTTTTTGTTAATAGAAGCCACGTGGAGTTTTAACTATATATATCTGTTGAATATATTTATATTGTGACTTTTATCTTTGTTATATATTTTTTTCTTTTTCTTTTTCATTCTCATTTACTTATTTAATCTTCTTAGATTGGGATGCACTGCCCGAGTTGTTGTAGGGTGGGGGGTGGGGGGATTTGTATTTGTATGTGTGTTCTGTAAAAAATCAAAAAGTATTATCTGTGTATATGACTGTATTTCTATAACTTGATCTCAATAAAAAGATAAAATAAGCCACATTGATTCTGACTGTTTTTCTTGTTTACATTTTAAATTGGAATTGGGTTTGCAGTTAAAGTAAGGTTGTAACAAATTTTCTGTTTCGGTGACAACTGCAATCATGGTTCTGAATTTATAAGAGTAACTTGTTCTACTATTCAAAGTAATAGTGTTACTCTAACACATTACTGCCCAACATGATTATGTTGTATAAATGTTATACAAACCTGTTTTGGATAACCTGTCCATACTTCCCGAGTGTCATAAAACCATTCTTTCTGCAAAAACATTGGGAAAAAAATGTTATTAGAGGGGTATTACTTTATGAAAGATATGAAGCTACACCCACAATTCTGCAAATACATTTAACACATAACCACAGCTATCTCAAGATGCTTTATACAATAAAATCTTATATTTCTTGCTGGGATAGACTCATGGTCCAATAATATAAGCTACTCACATCATGAAGTGATAATATTCCTCCAATGAACGCTGAAAGGTAGAAGGCAAATCTCCAGCTGTAGGAAGCAGAGGGGAGACATGGGTGTACTATGGCTGTTAGGGCTGTGAATCTCTAAGCAGCTCACAACTCAATTGCATTCTGATTCAGGGGCTATAATGTAATTCTAAAATGACATCATTTTTTTCTTAGAATGTATGAGTTTTAATAAGTCATGGACAGCTTCGCAAGGACCTTTGACAAAGCTTTATGGAACGTGGAAAGGAAACTTCTCAAAAGATGAATTTGAGAACCAATCAGTCACTGCCTGCTTGCCCACTTTCTCTCATCCTCGGCTCTTTAAAGCTGTGTGCACTGCTGTTACTTTGCAAAGGTGGCATTGGTAGCTACAAGGTTGTAGCCAGTAGACAATATCCTTCTTCATTTTAAGGTTCATAACATGTACCTGGATTCAGAAATAAGTAGGATGTTACAATAGATATTCCTGTAATGTTACGTCACAATGTCCACGAGTTGTGTATTATGCCTTTATCTGCATATAAAAAGGGGAAGTGAGGTCCAATAAAAAGTGGTCTCTAAATAAACATGTGGAGAAGAATTCTCATTTTTTTTTCTCATTATAATAGATCATCCAAAATAAATGTTAATGCCAGGCCCGAACAGGGCCTTAGTTTTGTTCCTCTGATTGACAAATTCGGATGATAGCATTGAAAATGAAATGATTGTTTGAAGTGTATCATCCCTGACTCCAATGTGTTTTGGGGACCTGCAATCTCAGATTTATTAGCATCAGGCTAATAAGGCTTAGAGCTCTGCGTTATAACTTACAGAGAGTTTGGGGGGAAGTTTTAGTTTCTGAACACTGACTTTGTGATGGATCTAATATGTTTCTCTATGTTTCCAAAGTTGCACTGTACCATATTATCATAATAACACACACACACACACACACACACACACAGTAGTCACCTGGACTCTCTGAATTTCTTCAGGACTCCTGGAAGGTCCTGACATCGTCTTCTTCTGAACCAGCGTTCAATTTGACTCACTGATAAACTACTTTTCTTGGAAAGTCCATTTATGTCTGCCTGGAAAGGAATTAAAACACGCACATAAGCAAACACAGAGAGGGATTAAAATTTGTACAGTTTAGATTAATGTCTATCTCCCAGCAGAATGAACATTACTTCTTCTGCTTCTTCTAGACTAAACCTCTTCTGGATATTTAGTCTAGGATACAGACTAAACATCCAGAAGCATTCTTGATAATATCAGGAGACTTCAATCATGTTTCCCTCTCCTTCCACCTGACTGGATTTACACAGTTCGTTAATTGTCCCACCATAGAAAATAAAACCCTGATCTGCTGTATGCTAATGTCAAAGAAGCTCACAGAGCTACTGCCTTGCCCCCAATTGGAAGATCAGATCACAACTTAGTTCTTCTGGAGACTTGTTACAAACCCTGTGTGTGGAGGCAACCTCCAACTAAACTCACAGTCAGGGAATGGACACCAGAGGCAACTGAGGCTCTAAAGGACTGCTGAATGTACAGACTGGAATGTGTTGCTGGAAACAGAGGAGAACAGTATGGACATTGACAGACAGGTTTACTGCTTTACTGATTACATCAACTTCTGTAGAGACACAGTCATACCCACTAGGACTGTACGCTGTTTCCACAATAACACACCTTGGATTACTAGTGATTTAAAGGCAATTCTCAATGAGAAGAAGGCAGCTTTTAGAGATGGTGACAAAGCACGGCTCAAACAAGTACAATATAAGTTGAAGAATTGACTAAAGATGGCAAAGATGGAATACAAGAAGAAATTGTGGTCTTTGCATCGCTTTTTCTTATTGTGTTGTGTTGTGGTCTTTGCAGCGTGTTTTCTAAATGCTTCGCTTGTGTTGTCAAATTGATGAAGATGTTTTCTCAGTTTGCTTGTGTTTTGTGTATTTGCATGTGTTTTCTTAAGTTGCAGCGATATGAGCTCTCAGGGCCACCGTAGTTATCAGCAAGGTGAGTCCCAACAGAATATAATGTCAGCGTGTCAGAATACAACTCTCATTAGCTAGCTTCTACAGTCTGTGAGCTGTATATATGTAACTATGTCTAGGGTTATTTGATACCCTGTCCCAAGTGCTCTTGATATGGGCTATTGAAATGAGTGACATTGGTGATGAAGAGCGCTACCATTAAATTCACGGATGTGAATGCAAGCCTGGCTGTGTTCAGTACCCAATATGGCGGCGACAACAACAGACATCGTCAGAAGTCATGTGACTGTAAGGTATCTATACTGCCCTACAAAGCCTAACTGCAGTAACTACGCAAAGGTTAAACGGTTAAACTGAGAGAAACTTTTTTTTAAAACATTTTTACTGGCCAGCTAAATGGCTTATAGGTAGGTAAGTGAAATGACACTTATTTCCACATGTCTTGATGATAATGAATATTGATGAATATTTATGTTCAGTTTTATGCTGTAGGTACTGCGCTCTAATATTTTAGTCTTAATATAATTTTATCTCACTATTTTACTTAATCACTATCTTGATAAAAAAAAATTCCCTATCAAAAAAACGTATAATTTCTATTTTTCTTGTCTTCACTATTCACCACAATGAAGAAATTTTTATATACGTATATATATTCAAAGCAGACCACGGTAAGTGCAATTACTGCGATCTGCTTTAGTTTTGAGTTGGATTTTGTAGTTTAAAGTTTAGTTTGTGTAATTTTTATATCATTATTTCTCTGAAATAAGCAAAATTTTTATCTAAAACTTACACACAAGACACAAGATTTTTTTATTTTTGGTTATAACTAAATTTTGGCAAAAAATGTATTACTGCAGTTAGACTTTGTAGGGCGTTATAGTATAGGCTGTTGATGGTCATTCTTTGTAAAAAAAAAAAAAAGGTTCTGAATCAATGCATGCAGTCACAAGCGAGTGACATAATAATAAACATAATAAATAATAAAAAAAAAATGAAATGATACGAATAATAAATAAATAGAAAAGAAAAGACGAAATGAGCAGCTATTGGTTAAATAACCTAGAAGCTTAGCATCTAACTTTGTGCAGGTATGAACTGGGTACGGTAATTGCAGAAGAAATCTGTCTTTAAGTCTTTGAATAACTGCATATATTTACTAGGTGTTATTGTAATGTAAAATGCATTAGAACCACCTTTAAAATAAAAAAATTCCTGTAAACCTTTTTTCACTACATTTTCCCAATCCCCCAAAAATCTATTGTGTCACTTATGAACACAAGAAGGGAAGCACGCACACACACACACACACACACACACACACACACACACACACACACACACACGAAACATGCATAAAAAAATAATAAAGGAAATAGCTCAAGCTTCTTGAAGATCTGTGAGTAGTCTATAGTCAGACTTTAATAAGGACTTAATTTACAAAGGCCAATATGACTTCAAAGTCAGTACAAGTACAAGTATACATAGATTTATTATAAATGTCTTATTTTCTTAAATCTTCTTTCTGAAGTCATCTTCTAATTAATACGAAACAGCTCTTTGCCACAACCTAATATCACCTGACATTTATAATACATCACCTGAGGAGTGTTTTTGTCTATTTGCACTTTTTTGCGTTTGTTTTACTTTTAGTGTGCTGTGTGACTTTGTTTACCTGAGGAGGATTTCTACACTGATTAACGTAGTAAAGTTCCAGGATGGTGTTGTCCGCTGCCTTCAGACGGACTCTGTGTTTGATCCCAGCTAGGACTGCGAGTGGTGTTGCTATCCACCTGGAACACATAAACACATAAGGTTTTCAATTCTAACAATGTCAGTGTCGGCATTGGACATACAGTGCATGATGAATGACTTATCTTTCTTTACAAATAATGTTATACTCAATTCTTTATTGAAAAGCAGATGAACACACACAACACTGGGTAAATACATTTATATTTTTATCATTCAAAAACAATCAAAACCTAAAATGCAAAAATGCTGTTAAGAATATTATGCACTGCAAAAAAGTGTCTAAAAAACAAGATAAAAAGATTTCTTAAATTAAGATTGTTAAATCTAGAAATAAGCATGTTGAACACTTAAAATAAGAAATTAACACTTAAAACAAGGTAAATTATCTAACACTTCTAAATCTAAAGTTTTTTTTATCTTGGTAAGAAACAAATCATTTGCAGTGCACTCTGCTCGGGCCAGTTCATCGCTGCTTGCAGCTTTAATTTAACTTGTTTTTAAGACACCCCTTTTTTGCAGCGTGCTATTGCAACTTCCCTTAAAGAGACTAGTGTAAACTAGTGCATGCACTTCAAGTTGCGTGTTGGCTGGAGCATGCTTTCTTCCAGAGTGCCTGTGCATTTGAGTTAAGGTGCCTAAATGTATCAGGGAACATACTGGCCCACATTTATCAAACGAGCATACGACAGAAAGTGAGCATAAAGTGGGTGTACGATCATTTCTACTCAAGCCTCGGCATTGATCAATTGGACGTGATTTCCTTCTTTTTCACTTTTTATGCTGCCAAACAAAACCAGTTTGTTGTGTTGCAGCTGTTGGACGTCAGCATTTCACTTTCTGACTCTGAGAAATTCCTCTTCTTTTGGAATTAAAACTTAATTTAAAACTTTGTTTACCTCCTTCAACCAAAAAGCTGTGAAAACTTTTAAGTCTGTGCTCCAAATGTAAAATATTCACTGAACTTGTTTGAGTTTATGACTATAAGTACTTTTATTTCATAAACTTCTGTCGCTGTGTATTTCTGTAATATGTCTATATTGCCCCTATTGTTATTTGTAACGGTGCACTTTGATAATAAAGTTGACTTTGGGGGGGCTGTATTGCATCCTTTGGTGTCGTAAACTCTGGAGGGGAGCCTTCTGAATTCGGTATATATTATATATATTAGGGTGTGACATTTAAATGACGCTTGTTTCGAGCCGTCACATTTAACAACAGCCGATCATTTTTACAATGTGATTGGAGAGATACGATGGTTTGATAAATCCCACGTGAACCCTGTCGTAAGACAAAATATATGCTCAGATCTGCACTCGTTTCTACGCTCATTTGATAAATGAGGGCCATGGTTCCTGAGACCGGATGTTCTACAACTATAGCTCTGAAATCTCCTTCCAGTATGGAGTTGGAAGACAGAACTAGCAGAGTGTGAGAGGTTGGCAATCATCTTCTGCACCCTGTGGCTGACTGTGAAAGAGAAGACCAGGACACTCTCCAAAGTGGCTCTATAGAATTGGAGCAATGCATCTCTTGAGACACCAAACTTTCTAAGCTGGTGCAGAAGTAAAGCCTCTGGTGGTTCAGACAGGTAATAGAAGAAAATAGATGATAAAGAAGCTTATGATTTGTGGCGTGGTTACCTTTGATTGACAGGTCAACAACACAGCAAGCCGTCATCAGGATAGAAGCGAAGCAAAACAAACGTATCCATGGCACTGTGTACATCTAAATAGCTGTGAACTTGTTTGCCGTATTTCTTCTCAGAACTTCGACCCTTTCACTGTGTTTTTAGTTGATGAAATTTATTTTATATAACACTTTGGTCATGTAAGAATGTTGGTTCAGTTCGGTTGTAGTAAAAGACACTTCAAGGAGTCAGCTGTGATTATTTTCCGGTAAATAAAGTACATTTTGTTTTAGTTAATTTTTTGATACACCTGTCCTCGCACCCCCTTTTTTATGGGTAAAAAAAATGCATATCAGGATATAGGCAACATTCCTACTTCTTGCCGTAGTGGCGTAAGGGTTTCCATTAATGACCTAGACTGTGGCGGCCCGCCAGAGTCTCATGTGCTGCTCTAACGTCACATTTCAAGCTACTGAAAGTTTATCTACACTATTCATAATATCAAGTTATTTTGCGTTGTGTTGCCGTTGGCCTCAGCAGACTGTCAAAATAAGAAGCTTTAAATAAAACATACTCAAACCCTTATTCTCCTTTACAATTATTTATTGAAAAAGACAATGATAAGATCAGTGTATATGATGGAATAGTGGCATTAGAATGTGTGAGAGGCACCAAATTTGGGCTTTTATGAAAAAAAAAATTCTCCAGGGGGGCATGCCCCTGGACCCCGTAGATGGTTATTTTTAATTATTTGCTAATACTCAAGAGACAAAAGTTGTTGTTTTTTTTATTTGGCAACTGTTGGGACATTTTAGATTTGTGATTGGTTTTCGTTTTTTTATTTATACAGACTAAAATATCATATTTTCTATATAATTTTCAGTATTGTGTAATATCATCAAGAATATCGTTATCGCAAAAATACTATTATAAATAAATATAAATATTGTGATAATCTTTTAGGGCCATATCGCCCACCCCTACTTCAAACGGATAGTACACAAACATCACGGTGTCACACATTAGTGTTATATTTATTTATATTCAGTACTGATTTTGTGGTATGTATATTAGTGTACTGTGTAATGTAAGTTGTTATATCCTTTTATGCTGATGATGTAAATGTATTTTATCACTGTGTAATGTAGTTTTAGCATGTTGAGTTGTTGTTCATGTACAAGCCCAACTAGGGACAAGAGTTGAAAATTAGCAATACCAAATTATTATATTATTATTGTAAATTAATGACATTGATGTGTTTTTTATTTGAAATTTGATTTTGCATGTCTGCACTATTTAGTTATATATTGTATGTTTATAAGCGTTGCTGGTTCCATATTTAATGTTAAAGCTGTAGTTACTGCAATTTTTGTATCATTATTCCTCTGAAATAAAGCTGCAAAAGCAGCTTTGTCACAAGATAAAACAGACATTATGCAGTTCATTTTTAGTTATAACTCAATTTCGACCAAAAATGTAGTAACTACTGATAGGCTTTGTAGAGCAGTGTAGATGAGTGTGGATCTTACCTTTCAAACAGGTATCTGAGGATCAAGAAGGCAAAAGTGTAGGGAACAGTGACATAGAGATGAGAGGCTTTGGCATGGACCCGGTCCTCCCTGTCCTCCAGGTCAGCCCAAGTTAGGTTCCCAGGCAGCCAGATTCTGTCCCACCAGAACCACTCATGCAGTGTGTCAAACATCTTTCCACCCTAGTACAGACACCAGGTGACACAAGCACAAGACATTAGTAACTACCAATGTGAATGCAGCATTTTTTGTAGCCAATAGGTGAAAAAACACAGGCAAAGAATCCAAGAAAGCAGCCGCTTGGGAAGGTTCACTTTAATTGTTGCGTGTCCCAAGAACAAGAACTAAGCGAGGTGAGGCAGCTTTCAGTTATTCTGCTCCTCACCTGTGGAACAAACTACCTGTAGATCTGAGGTCTGCCCAAACGCTCAGCTCCTTTAAATCAGGACTAAAAACACTATTGTTTACTGAACCTGGTCTCACAGGAATCCATGAAATAGCCACGGATTCGCTTAACTCAAAATCCGTGGAATAGCCACGGAATCACTCAAATTTCCGTGAAACTGACACAGATTTTGCTACAATGCAAGTTAATGAAAGTCATATCCCGTGGCTATTCCATGGATATTTTTTCCTATTGGTTTGTTCCAACTCACGTGACTTTCAAGGTCCCGGCGGTCAGAACAAAAAACATGGCAGACAGTTCTCTCATTTTTAGTGAAAAAAAAACAATATTTGACTTAGTTTCTGCATAAAAATGGATTTTGATTACATTTCTAGCGAGAAGTATGTTTTATTTTCTAAATATTCACTCAGTGAATGTACATAATCACTTTGTATGTTGGAATAGCCACGAGATATGACGGGATATGTCATTAACTTGCATTGTAGCGAAATCTGTGTCAGTTTCACGGAAATTTGAGTGATTCCGTGGCTATTTCACGGATTTCTGTGAGACCATGTTGCGTTTACTGCAGCATACTCTTAACTTTAACACTTATCTGCTGTACTCTACTGCCCTTACTTTTTAACTACACAATGTTTGACTTGTTCTTTTTATTATTTTATCTCTTTTCTCATCCTGCTGTATCTTATTTTATCTTATTTGTATTTTAATTTCTATTTCCCTGTTTTAATTGACTGTTTTTACTGTTTTCAATTGTGTCTTGCTGTTTTTAATGTTTATGTAAAGCACTTTGAATTACCTTGTGTTATACAAATAAACTTGCCTTGCCTTGTCTTGCCTAATTGAACTTACTTACAGTACAGCCTGGTCTCATATTTAAACTTACTCACACCAACAATAAGAGCAGTTAATTCTATATCAGAGAAGACAACAAGAAGGCACCAGTACAGAAGTAAAATATGTAAAACAAAGAGTTCCTCTCTGTCAAGATGTATGACTGTGTGACTTGTCTAAATATGAGTTATTTTTTTCAGAGATAGAGGTATGGTAAAACTCCAGAAAGCAAACCGTAGCCAAAGTTATTCTACCAGTGAGCCACTTTGTAGAGTAATGATTGACATTACAATCTACCAATCCTCATCCAATCATCCAAAAGGAGCCACCAGTCACGTCAAAGGTCTGGAGAAGATAAGTTAATGTCTTACTGGTTGTATAATAAGGCCATGCAGAATAAGGCATTAATAAGTACTTAATAATGACTAATTAAGAGCCAAAATGTTACTTATTTGCTAATGCTTGCTAATAAGCAACTAATTAATGTTGAATATGTGTTCCATAATATAAAGTGTTACCTAAATTGTACATATTGATTGATTGATTTTATATCTCTGCCCACTGTAGCAAGTGAAGGGAATCTTCAAGTAGTGAAACAGGAACACAAACAAAATGGGAGCGTTGATCAAACAATGTGGATGTTGTTAATAAGTTATTCACCTTTTATTATCGGTTATATGCATACTCGTTTTCATTGACATACGTTCTTTAAGCCATACTCTCCCAAATGGTGTATTTAAACCCAATTAATAAATATATTTCCAATAGCCTACTGTACAATTCACTGCATTGTTTCTTTTATGTCTAAAATGTTTGAATTATGAATGTTGGATTCCCAGAGATGGTGTGAGAGAGAAAAAAAACACTGCATAACACTGACTACTAGAAAGTAGTAAATCATGGAGACAATATGTAATGTGTGTGCGTTCTGCTGGAAGGTACAATAACAGGTTTTTTAGGCCCTGGGTTAGCTCTTGCTTACAAGAAGTATATTCAGTGGCCCAAACAGCCGAGGCAGGGGCAGCAGGAGAGGACGGACACCAAAAATATCTCAGGAGATTTGGAATTGAAGGAGAAACTCAAAACTAGGCTTGATGTTGGAATAATTCAGAGGCCGATCCATAACCTTTATTACTCTATGGTCACATTTTAGTTGACTAAAATGTAAAAATAACATAAAATGTAATGCCGTATATAAGCAACACATTTTTATAGTACAGGAATACAATTTGCTTTGGGTCTACACCAATAATCAATGAAAATTAATGTAAAGAGAATAGAAAATAAATTTCATTTGGTATAATTTTTTTGTCGTAGCCACATGGAGCCACTGCAGACGGCCTGAAGAGCCACGTGTGGCCCCAGAGCAGCAGGTTGCCTGCCCTGCCTTAGGGGAACATGTTAATGTCAGAGTCTGTGTCAGTACCAGCATAAGCCTGTCCTTGAAAAGTCAGTGTGTCAGCAGAAATACTTGAATTTGCTGTACTTGGCGAGATATTACTTGTGTTCAAAACATTAACATGAGTAAAAAATTAGAGCCCAGTTGATTACTGATTACCAATTTAGAGGCTGATGTAATGCATTTTCAGCTTGAATAAAAATAGACTTTTTCTATGTTGTTTAGACATAATGATGACTTTTTCAACGTCCATGATCAATGATATATCTGTCCTGCTCTAGTAAAAATATGTATTTTGCCCTAAAGGAATGGTCAAATGTTGAAAGTCTCACTTTGTAGAGATATCAATTAAAGTACCAGTATAAGAGTATAAACATTGTAATCCCCTCTGAATAAAATGACTCAAAGACTTCAATACACGATGAAATTACACAATACTGTTCTTGACTTGTCCGTTAGCAGTTGTTTGTTAAGTAATTAGTAGTAAATGACATTAAGGGAGATTTGCCTTCAGTCAGTACAGTAAAAAAAAAAGTAATTTTACATACTGTAGCTGCTAGTCCAGCAGAGGTTACCTATCAATTCAGGCTTTAGAAACTGTCAAAACCAGTTTTAAAACAACACCCCACATCCCTTTATGGCTGCAGGTAATCTTTAAGGTCAGAGGAAAACACAGTCTTACCTTTTCACTGTCAGTGCTTTACAGATAGAGTGGGCACAGGCTGATATTTCCACACAGGCAGACTGCTGTATTTGCCTCGCTAAATGTACAGGCATTCCCAATACTCTATTCTCAAGCAGCAAGCTACTCTCTTTGTTTAACATTCAGGGTCACACCCAGCCTACTACAATTACCTGGGAAGGATTTTTTTCTTCCCTCCAGGAAGTAGAGGTAGGCTAGCGGATTGCCATAACACACAAGCTTTTTTCTTATTGCCCTCGAGGGTGTGTATAATGTTGTTTGCACTGTGTTCCTGATAAAGTACAAAAGCAGGTTCTCCCACAAAACAAACCTTTAAGGGACAAAGTAACAACTGGGAAATGTTATTGACTTTACAAAATGTCAGTTGATTGGCTTGTCTGATTATGAACACACATGACCACTATTACACACTTACTGTACATATCAACAGACTCTTCAGATCCTTTAACCTATTCTTCCGATTCCTCATTTGAAACATTTTTTAAACCTAAATTGACAAATTGCTTTCAGCTCTTGCACTCTATTTCATGTTTTAAACATATTTTGGCAATTATTCACTGCAGCTGACACAACAGACACTATTTTACTGTTTACACAACAAATAACAATCTGTTTTCAGTTTTCACAGTTGAACTGGCACAACTGCCCCCGTCCCTTACATTTAGAATGAAGCTATCTTGACTCACTCTACTCTTCTTTTCTGTGCTTCAACCCGGCTGCAGCTCTGACGCCCACCATTATGATTGGTATTTTGTTTATCAGAACTCCCACTACTGCTTTGATTGGCTTGTGCTTTTTTATTTCTTCCAGTAAATGTACTAATGCTATAGAGTGTTGCAGGAATGAGTCCTAACAGCCAGAAAAGTTGAGTTAGCATGTTTGCACTGCCAGTTTCCTCATCTCAAAGTTTGGGAGTTATTTGAATTACATGTAATAATGAATTAATAATTTATGCAAAAATCCCAAATCCAATGTAAAAACAGCTTTTTATTGAGCGAAAAGTATGCAACACTATCTTTGTGTCAGTCAAATCAATGGCTATGCATCCCATTATCCAAGTACCATAACTTTTTTTTCAAATTCTAAAATAATTCTACCATTTTCCATGACTCCAATTAAGCAAGTGGAGCAAACCAAAAGTTGCTTACTTGCAATCTTAGCTTACATCAGCTAGCGAACTTTAGCTAATGTAAGTCAAACTTTGTTAGAGCCGATCATGCTCTGTTGCATACATACCATATCAACCTCACCAGCTCCATCCCACCAAGATAGAGCTCTCTCCAACCACCCATCTATTTCCTCCTCTACTCATAAGGGCCAAAAATGGCGGTCACGACTGCAGGAGTGTGGTATATTTTCTGTTACTTTTAATCATAAAGTCCTCTGCTTTACTGAGGCGGCTGTGGCTCAGTTGGTAGAGCGGGTCGTCTGATCGGAGGGTCGGTGGTTCGATCCCCTACCATGGCATTTCTCCCGATGCTGCGTTCATCGGTGTGTAAATGAATTCCCAATGGTGGCAGGTGGCACCGTTTAGGGTAGCCTCTGCCACCAGTATGAATGTGTGTGTGTGAACGGGTGAATGAGCGCTTTGAGTGGTCGAAAAGTGCTATATAAGAGCAGGTCCATTTACCATTTAAAGGGCCTCAGTGTGACCTCATGATCATGTAACAGCTTGTTTAAACCAGAAATAACGTACTGTAACAGTTAACGGATCTGGGATTTGTCAGACATTAGAGGTGTTTGGGGGCAGAATATGAACAGTATAAGTTGTATCCTTTAAAGGTTAAAATAAGACTTAGCAGCGTGTGCTTTCATGAAAAACCTCCTCCATACGTTGGGTGTGGGATGTTATAATTGAATTGTTAAATGCCCTGACACAGACAGAAAGAGGGCTTCATTGGACTTGGGGACACCTTTTTTCAGCAGCCTTAAAAATTGACAAGTGTTCTCCTCCGCTGTACCTAGGCAGTGTATTCTGATGTCTGATAATAAAGAAAACTAAAAGGAACTTCCATGTTATCTTTGATTCATTTTCTTACTCAAGAGGGGTAGTAATTCCACTCCAAGAGCCGACTCAAGCCCTCTAACATATTGTGTCCTGATGCACCATTCTGGCTGTTGTGTCCCAACTGGTTTCAAACCAACTGGATGCTGTACACGTGTGTGCATCAACATCAGCAGCTGTGGTCTGCCTTTGTCAGCAGATTCGTCAGATTTTCATTGTTGTATTGATAGCCTCAGTTTGTCCCTTGTGAGATGTCCCTTGTGTCACATCCTTACATTCTTTCAATTCCCCAGTCCTAGATTAACAGGGAGAATTTCTCAAGGGCATGTTTAACTCTCCCTGGTCTCATGTTCCTTCATTATTAGTTGTAATACCAAATAGTAGAATGAGTGTACAACATTCATTCATATCATTTAAGTGAACACTACTTCATGGCCACATGAAAGAAAAAATAAATGTATGTAGTTTTGCAAGATCGGTTAGAGCTGGATTCAAACTTACTGCAGCGATATTAAACAGCTCACGAACCGCATTAATCATTAGCTACTTGAGCTCCTTGGTGTTCTCTGCCGCCAGCTATGTATTGAGTAAGAGGCTCACATCAGATTCCAGATAACATTTTGTTTTGGACTGACCTAAACAAACTCTCTTGATCAAGGCCACTGTCATATTTATGACCACATTAGCCCCATATGAAACACATTGTAACAAATACATTTAATCAGTGATCTAACTCCGACAATACTGTCAGCACTACCTCTCTCGCCTTGGGAGTAGCTTATGAAAACTGGAAGATGTTTTGTTTTGCAAATATACAATGTTCAGTCTGTCAGGCCGGGCTCAAGTCAGGACTCAGATGCAGAGCAGGTAAACTTAAAAGTTCCTTTATTAAAAGAATGCAGCAGGTTAAGTCCTCACAGAGTGAAAGAAAAGGGTAATGAAACACCTGACTCTGAGTAAAAAAGCTAAACAAAGAAAAGTCGCTCCAAAGGAGGAAAAACACAGAATCTATCTACACTAAAAACTATATAATTAAATCCTAATCTAAGATAAGGGGGGAAAACTAACTAAACTCTTGAGGGGGAAAACTATTAAATAATAACACCTACAAACTAAAACCGCTCCAAAAAGGAGGAACAAAACCTGATAGGAAAAATAAAAGATTCTACTAAAACTCTATGAAAAACTGGATAAAGATTAAAGGGGAAAAAATAATAAAGAACACAAAATCACTCCAAAAGGAGGAAAAACAAAATGGCTGACTCAAAAGCTATGAAACTAAGAACTGCGCTTAACTAATAAATTACAAAGAAAAATCACTCTTGCGAGGAATCCAAAAGGGCGAAAATCAAGACAAGCTGTGGCAAGAAGGAGATAAGTGGTTGGTATGGTGACGGGGTCAAACACACTGGACCAAGACAAAAACACTTGGAACACATGGAGGGAAGGGAGCACCAGGTGAACACAGACTATTGGAACACATGGAGGGAAGGGAGCACCAGGTGAACACAATCGGTGATTAGGGGAGATAATCAGAGAGAATTACTATTTCAAAATAAAACAGGAAATAACAAGACCAGAACATAAAATAAAACACCAACCGCGGTGTGACACAGTCTTTTTTTAAAGTTATGTTCGAGCAATAAGTCATAATCAGATGAGGCAATTAAGTAGCTAATAGTGCTGTTGAAAGTTAGCAATCGAACAGTGAATCAAACAGTAGCAACAGGTAGGAATAAAGCAGTGATTATCCCTCAGAAAGTCAAGGATATTTTGAATTTCAAACATTTACCCTTACATTAAAAAAAAACAGTGCTATGTCGTCAAACGAAGGGCAGAAAGTTACCTGGAACCATGTCTGTTACGTTATGTAAATTAAGTGAACAAAACACAAGGTAACCGGTTGTTTCGCATCAATCCAAAAATAAATGTGACCTGGATGATGATGTAGGCGACTTAATGAAAATATTAGAGATCAAGAAGTAGATATGAAATTCGACTTGGAAATCACCAGTAATACGTTTATGAACATTTGACGAATCTGCTGACAGAGACAATCCCCAGGGCTGATATTGATCCGCACATACATACATATGGCAACCAGTTCTTTTGAAAACCAGTTGGGAATCAACATGATAATCCACCACAGCACGCTCACCTCCTTGCATCGGCTTTCTCCACTTTTTACGATCCAAGCTGACATCAGAGACTAAGCCATGCCTCATCTCCAATGCACTTTTCATCCACAGCGACAATAATCCAGCTTGTTCCAACCCTGCTCCACTAAACTTCAGCCACAAAAAAACAATGCACTTCCCGAACTTTCAGCATTTCCGCTTGTGCCTAAAAAGCCGCATTCTTTTTAACTGCCATTGCTGGTTGCAAAACAAGTCAATTTCTAAATCAATAGAAATATGACCCTACATCTCACTTAACCCTCTGGAGTCTCCAAAAGCTCCAAATCCAGACTTCTTGATGACATCCAGAATAGAAAACAAAGCAGCGTGCAGCCCTACTGTAAATTTACCTCTAAAGTTCTGGCTGTAAACTCCATGAGGCCAGTTTCAGTTTGATAATGATATACCAAGTAAAACTGGAGACAAGCTCAAATATATTTAGTATAAAATCATAGAACTGGATGTAACCCTCGTATATGTTATATTTGACACCTTTATTCACATTTGCAACATTTTAAAAATCTTTATTGAGCATGATAGTGTTTTGAAAGTTAAAAAAAAAGATTCAAAATCACATTTTATGTCGGACTAAAGGACTAAAAAAAGACACAAAATGACTTAAAAAAGACACAAAATGATACAAAATTACAAAAAAAATACACAAAATAACTAAAAAAGACACAACTAAAGACACAAAATGACCAAAAAAGACAAAATGACCAAAAAAAGACACAAAAAAGAATTTAAAAAGACATAAAATGACCAAAAAAAGTCACAAAATGACTAAAAAAGACACAACAAAAGACACAAAATGACAAAAAAAAACACAAAATTACTATAAAAAAAAGACGCAAAATGACCTAAAAAAGACACAAAATAACTAAAAAAGACACAACAAAAGACACAAAATGACCAATAAAAGACACAAAAAGACACAAAATGACCAAAAAAGATACAAAAAGACTAAGAATGGCCAAAAAGACACAAAATAATTAAAAAAGACACAACAAAAGACACAAAATGACCAAAAAAGACACAAAAAGACACAAAATTACTATAAAAAAAGACACAAAATGACCAAAAAAAGACACAAAATAACTAAAAAAGACACAACAGAAGACACAAAATGACCAATAAAAGACACAAAATGACCAAAAAAGACACAAAAAGACTAAAAATGGCCAAAAAGACACAAAATAACTAAAAAAGACACAACAAAAGACACAAAATGACCACAAAAAAAAAGACACAAAATGACTAAAAAATACACAAAATGACCATTGTTCGGCTAAACACACAAGATGCAAATAAAATAGAGACCCACTAGAATAAAAACCAGAGTTGGATGACAGGATCACACACAATCACAAGATCACATTTATGTTGGTTGTTCTTTGTTTCTTTTTGGTTCGAAATGTTGATCCAGTAAGTCAGAATAAAAAATCTATTATTATTAGGTCATATAGGTGGGATTGTGAAGGGAAAAAAAGACCAAACATTTTTAAGTGGTGTATACAGGCAGGATGAAAAGGATTCAAAAATAGACAAATAGTCCAAAACTCCATAGAGTTAACTATAGCAATATAGACCTCTCCAATACAACATGATCATCACTTTGTACATTTAGGTCTCATTTTGAGTAAAATGGACAATAATACAGGGTATGCTTAGGGCATAGCTACCTTATGATGACAGGTTACTAATAGTGTCTTCAGTGTTCGATCAGACTAAAGACACCGTAAGGAATCAGTTGTTCATTTAGAATAATGATCACCCGTTGCTAACCAAGCTGATGTAGCCGTTGACACAGCATCATAATATGATGTCAATGTGGCTTGCAAGAGCAAGTCTCTGTGTTTCCAAAGTGGACCAAAATTGTGCACCACACCAAAAGCATAAAGCAAATTTGTTTTAATGTTTACAATTTTAAAGGCATTTTAAGGGCTTCTGTGAGTGCAACCACTTCAGCAGCTTGTGCTGAGTAATGTGCAGGTAATTAAACACTGAACTTTTTTTTTTTTGGAGTAACAACAGCAAAGCCCACCAACCCTTTACCAGTGTCAGGAGAGCTGTTCCATCTCTGCATTTCACAGGGAGATCAGGTCTGAGTGTGCACATATGACTAATAAAAGCAACACAATCTGCAGGGCTAGGAGAAGAGTAACAGGGTTAACCTTTTAACTGTAATGTTGCCATATCCAGAAGCGTGTATGACACATCATGTGTGCTTCTTTGGTACCACCTTGTGGCAGTTTGTTGTAAAATGCTGATAACTGTAAAGTGTTGTATAGTGGTCAGTGTAGATCACGTGACTCATAGGTTAGAGACATGCAGACACCAACAGCTCTGTCAAAGCCGACTCACCGGTGTCATTAGTCATTCGCCACATTAGTGGAGCTACACTGCCCTACAAAGTCTAAATGCAGTAACTACATTTTTGACGAAATTGGGTTCTAACTAAAAATGAACTCCTTAATGTCTGTTTTATCTTGTGACATAGTTTAAGATGTCTATTTTGCTTTGTTTTAAAGAAATAATTATTGCAGTAACTACAAAATCCAACACAAAAGCTGTCTGCTTTGACTGTGATGCAGTGTAGCCTTGTGTTTCTTCATTGTGTTGAATAGTGAAGACAAGGTTAATAGAAATTATAAGTTTATTTGAAAGGGAGATTATTATCTAGATAGTGATTAATTAAAAAAGTGAAATACAATTATATTAAGTACATTAAGACTAAATATAACATTACTTTATAATATTAAGTCTAAAATATACAAATCTTTGAATAGAGTTGTTAAACACTTTTAAATACACTTACACAAATTAATTTGAGAATGTTTATTCACTCAAAGCTAAATATAAAATCTGAAAGAAGACAACAACATTGTAGTTACTGTTTATCATTACTATAAGAACCTTTTACAGCAAGTAAGTGCAGTAACATTTTTGGGGCCAAAGTCAAATAAATTGTAGCATAAATATTATATAATCAAAACATGTAGAAATAAGTGTCATATCACTTACCTACCTATAACCCATTTGGCTGGCCAGTTAAAAAACATTTCAAAACGTTAAAGCAGTTTTTCTCAGTTTTACCCTTTGCATCGTTACTGCAGTAAGACTTTGTAGGGCTGTATAAAGGAGGAAAGGACCGTCGTGCTTCATGTTTTTGCCACCATGAGTGGCCTCTCTCTCTTACTCTCTCAGAGATTGTGAAAGTTTGTACGATTTCAAACATTTTTATAATGTTTTTCTTGCACTGGGTGTTGGTTGGCTTGAAGAAGTTGACTTGCAGGTGTTATGTCGAGTTGTGCCTGCCCGCCGAGATCTGCATGCACCTACAAACTACAGACGTTTTATTAGATTCCTAGTACCAGTTCATACATTTAATACTTACCTGGTCTGAGAAAGAAACAGATGCAGATCTCGGCAGGTAGCTAATAAAATATAGCCCCACCTCTACATATTGCATCCACATTGTAACTTTATTCCAGCACATATATTAAGCCATTTTTGGTTGATAATGTGAGTTACATACATAGGCTATAATAACAAGGTAAATTTAAATTAGGGGGATGCTTTAGGCTGCTGATCACTTTAGCATTAACCTCTTAACACTCAGTAAGGACGCTTCAAGTAAAAACTGGGATAGGAATCAAATAAAAGATTGGTGAGTCTAAACTTTCATAAACTATAGACAGCATATCATATATCACCACTGACAAAGCCCACAGAGAGAATTATATGGTTTTTAATTCAGACTTGGACTCTAGGTCAGAGGGTGACGTCACCCGTTGGTTTGTGGCCCGTTGGAAGCATCGAGTTCATCGTTACACTCATCACCATCTTGCGTTGCCATCTTGTTTCCGATACAGGAAGCAGACCATATCGGGAACAGACTTTCTGAGTATGCTCCTTGTTAGAACCGGGGGCTCTTAAAGCCTCCCCCGCTCACCCAGGTTCTTTTTTCTAAACTTGGTCTTACAAAACACTCAAATGAATAAAGTTGACCATTTATTGAAAGAATAATAGCCAAATGCAATGCTCAGCGCTGGACTCTGCAATGCGATCTTGATGGTACCACAAGACAGAGTGATTACAAATTTCCTTAATTTTACATTCCTCTTCTTGGGTTTGGCTAACCCCGTCAATTGGGTGGGCTTTTAACACAATTGGTCAATTTTTGTGTGATGTTTTTCGGTTGCCACCCTTAATCGTGCATCTGGGGATTTGACATCTCCTTGACCTTTCAAAATCTACGTGTGAGTGTGTGTGTTGTTTGCTGAGGCTTTCGCATCCTGTCTCCCCTCCCTAGTCTGCATCTTGTCTCCCTTTCCTCCTCTTCTCGCCGCTGCCAAGGCCTGAGCCGAACTCCTCCCTACAATTTCCTGTCTGACACTGTCCTGATTTGAAGCAGGCGGCAATCTGCGTGCCTGAGCATGGAGGCCAACCAGGAAGTGCCTTAAGCCTGCAACTGACCGAAATTCCAGTAGGGGGTGCTAAGTTTGGCTGCAAAAAAAATATGCCCATTCATTTCAGTGCAAAATTTGAAAACTTCTCACTTGATTTATTACCTCAGAAATTTTTTTTCAGGACAACATTATGGTCTCAATCGCTAGTAAAAAATCATCTTCAAGACAATTTGATGTCAATAGTTCTAATAATGGCCCCATTTAGAAGAAAATAGAAGATAAAGAATCGTATGATTTGGGGCGTGGCTACAAGGCGAGCCGTCACCAGGAGAGAAGCAGAGCAATGCGTATCCACGGCAACGTGTCAATAAAGTTATATATAACGTTATATAGATATAAAAGAGGACGTTTACCGATTTGGTCTCATAACTTTGACCACTGTATTTTCACTTAATGACTTAATGAATGATGTTTATTTGAACGTTTTGTTCAGTAAAATGTATTGTTCAGCGTTTGGTTGGACTAACAGACACTCCAAGGAGTCGCTGCTCAGTTTTCTGAGGTAAGAAAGATACATTTTGTTTTTGTTTTTTTGCTAGGCAAAACTAACATCCCAGTTAATGCTCCAGTTAATGCTAACATGAATTAGCAGCGGCTTCTCTCAGTCGGGTTGCCGGTGTAGAGAGGCTGTAGTCAGTGTCGTCAGATCCCTCGCGCTCTGCCACAGTCCAATTATGGTCTGTTCTTAAGAACAAATTTGTTCTTAAGTCCTACTTACGAAGACTTTATGAAGATTGTGGCATTCATGAATTTTTTTCTTACCCAGGATTTTTCTTAAGAACAAATCCTACGAACATCCAACGAAATCATGCCGTCCATTAGTGATACCACCCTATTTATAGGTGGCATTTCTCCATCCACGGCCTACAAAATAACGGCATATATATTGCTGCTGCCCGAGGGCTCTGTCTGTTCTGGTTCTGTTGCAAGTTGGCTCTGCAGGACTTCATCTGTGATAAAACAACATTTTTATATGTAAGGTATTGTTCCAGAAAATAAATTGTGTGTGTTGTGTAAGGCTGCTAAATTTAATTTTCTTCCTCAGAGTGATCTCCTGCAGCAGAACTTCTAGTTCTGAACTGCTAAAGTTGTTTTTTCTTTTTATCTGTGCTCCAACGGATTTACGCCTTGCTTTAGGCATTCTGTTGCTGTTTCCTCTGTGTGGCGTCTACACACGGCCCTGCACTCCTTTTTATGGGCCCTTTTATGGGCATTAATGGGTGGCTACCTATGCTAATCCTATGTTAATTAGACTCACCTGGCACGCCAGCTCTGTTTACGAGGAGATGGCATTCATCAATTTAAGAACACAGCTGCGAACAATTCAGCGGCTTCTTAGAAATCTTCTTAAGAAGGACTTAAGAAAGAATCTAAGAAGATTCTTAAGAAGATATTGGTGAATGAGGCCCATTGTTTTAGATCAGGGGTCGCCATTGTTGGCCAAAATAAGAGAAAAATTGTCGGAATTGAGCCGCAAACCTTATTTTGAATGAAAATAAAATAGCCTACTAAATCTAAATTAGTCTACCAACATGACTAATTGGTCAAAATTAGCATTTATTAATATGATTTTTGAGTTTGTAATGGAAAGCTAGTCTAGCTAGGGAAACTCAAAACTAGACTTGAAGTTGGCAAAGTGTTTAGGTTAAGCCTTTTTAAGATTTTCCTAAGCAATGATACACATTTTAGTTGACTAATACAGTCATGGAAAAAAATATTAGACCATTGAATAATGAAGAGCTGTTATCTAGCCATTTTCCATGGTTTTTATTGATCATGATTTTGGTTATTATCAAGAAAACATGAAAAATGTCTAGATATTAGCTCTTAAATGAATCTCTTGTGATATATATTTGTTGTGTTACGTCCCAAAATTGAGGTTCGGGAGTAACCATTGATGTTGTATATTAAAAAACAAGGGAAAACCAGGCAAGTTGAGTTATAGAAAAATAGGATTTATTTATATATGGCGAACACAAAACTACTATCCAACGGACAGCGACAATAACCTAAATGCCTTCACACTAAAACACTCTGAGGACACAAACCAAAGATATAAGGACCAACTGGGTTCTCCTTCCCCAGCTTCCAGGCAGCACTCAGGGGTTTCACCTAAAACAGCCAACACTTCTACAACCGGCAAAATCACAGCGCGACAATGGCCCACCAGCCGCGTCTGCTTCAGGATTCAGTCTATTTAACACCTAATTAGCAATAGATCATTGGTGCGGCTGGAAACACAGCAACTGGGAGGAGCAGGAGGCGGATCTATAAAGAAGCAAGAAAACAAAAGAAAAAACAAACACAACACACCTCCAACCGTAACAGTTGTTATCATTATATTTGTCCAAACAAATGTACCAATGTAGTTGTACCAGACATTAAAATGAACAAGAAACTGAAGAAAACAAGGGTGGTCTGATCATTTTTTTCATGACTGTCAAAAAGAAATGCTTTATTGCTGTATATAAGCTTCGCATTTTTACAATTGAAGTATACAAATTGCTTTGGGCCTACACCAATGATAAATGAAAATTAAAATGTACATTTTTTGTTGTCACAGCCACAGAGAGCCACTGCAGATGGCCTGAAGAGCCACATGTGGTTCCGGAGCCACAGGTTGCCTACCCCTGTTTTAGATATCTGAGATGATTCAATGTGCGTTTCAAATCAAGCACTCCTCACTCACAGCAGAAAATTTAAAAAAAACACACACAAAAGACATGTAGGCTTACGTATTATGGAGGAAAGATTTTGACAAGTTTTTAATACATGTATAGGTTGATTAAGCTCAATTAAATGCATTCACAGATCACATTTATGTTTATTTCTTTTGGCATTATTTTATTACTTTACCTAAACATTCAACTTTAAACCCTGCTTATTTACTTTACAAAAAAAAGTCAAAATACTTCTTTGTGTTTGGTATTGATTCATATTATTGCCAGACTTCTTCTAACCTTTATATTAGAATTTCTTGAATTATGTTTTCTCTCATTAACCTGCTGTAAGAATAAACATTTTGGCCTATTTCCTTGACTGCAATTTTGCTTAGTCATTTACCAGGCTGGTTTGCATTAGCTTTCAGAGGTCTGGTTTAGGGTGGATACTGTAGGCAGCATGCTATTGGTCCTAGAGTAGGAGGCGGGCATCTCCAAGTTAAACATCTGGAAGTGCTTACTGCTGTTGCTCAGTCTCACAGAAACACAGTAAGGCTGCGTGAAATAACCCTTCCAAAGAGAAGATGTCTTTCATAAAAGTAGATCCATTGTCTGATTTCTCCTTCCACAACCTCCCTTACGGAATATTCTCCACACCTGAAAATGTAAGTGCAATATGTTTATTTCAACCGGGTTTACAAGATAGACAAGGAAAAGATGATTTCTAGTCACGATCATATATAAAAATGACAAGTACCTGCTAGTGTTAAAGAGACAACTGCTACTTTATGGTTCAGACTTGAGAGAACACATGTTGAACCACTTGATAGATGCAGGGTAATGGGATTGTGGATCATCTGCACTTATAAAGCTTCTTCTCCCCCCAGACCAAACGTCGCATTGGTGTTGCCATTGGAGACCAGATCCTGGACCTCAGTGTGATAAAGTCTTTGTTTCGAGGACCTGTGACTTCCAGACATCAGGATGTCTTTGATCAAGTGAGTTTAATTATTTATCAGAGAAGAGGCGCCATAAGTCAGTTTAGTTTTTACCTGACATTAATCAGATGTGCCCTTTAACCCTCTGAAGCCCACTATCCTGCTAGGATGAAACCTGTTTTTCTCGCCAAAAATACAGAAGAAGAAACTGTAAAGACAGGCATTATCTTCAAAATTTGGTTACAAAAGTCTCCGTTAGAAAAAGTAACCAAAAACAAATAACCTGTTAAAAAAACATTAATGAACATGACGAATGGTCATGGACAAATATTCACTGAAAATCAGGCAGGTTGCAAGTAGTGGTTGTAAAAATGCGAATAGTTCAATATCTATAACATGTGGAGACCCACACTTGTACACGTGGACACAAATAAAGTATATAAATTACATTTTATTCCAATAAAAAAAAAAGTATCTACTAGTAACTTGAGCTAAAAAAACGGAGAAAAAAACAGAATTCCTGAGATTAAAGTTGAAAAGAAGTAAAACTTTCACGTTTACAAGAAAAAAATTCAAAAATAAATAGTGAATATTGAATACTCTGAGATTATAATGTTATCAATTTGTAATTGAAAGAAAGTGGTAAATTTACAACAGAAATGTATCTCTTCAATTTGCAGGGTTTGATCTACACCACACCACTTACACTGCCACTTGCTGTGTAGGTGATGTGGGGTTTTTGGTGGGTTTTTTTTTTTTTTTGCAAAAGCATCTCTTTAACGGCTAGCAGCAGATATCTGTTCTGCAGTTGCACACTGTCAAGCCACAACCTGCATTTACATTTGATACAATCAACATCGGACTGTTGTAAAATAAACACAGACTGCAAATCAACAGTTGGATTACATTACATTACATTACAAATAGTGTACAAAATACCAAAAAAAACCCCACTTAAAACTTCTGACTTTATTCTCAGAATTTTGACTTCTGTCAAAAATTCTGAGAATACAGTCAGAACTCAAATACTTTCTCAAATACTTTTTTTTTCTTCCATAGTTTCTTGCTTTTGCGTTTATTATGTAAAGTGTCTGAGTTACATTTAAAGCAACGAAAAAAAATTATTATTATTATTGTTACTATAATAATAATAATAATAATAATAATAATTATTATTATTATTATTATTATTATTATTATAGTAATGCTTCCTTTCTGATCCTTCCCTGTTCCTAAGTGTGCCAGATGTTCGACAGGAGAGTGATAAAAGAGATTTCAAACAATAAAACCTGAAAATGGGGTGACATTAAGTCTTGTTGTCCCCACTAGGAGGAAGTGTTGCTGTTACATGTACAGGATGGTTATAGGAAGGTTATAGAATGGGCTGCTTTGTGTATGATATTTTAATTGTAGTGTGTATCTCCCACTAGCCCACACTGAATGCTTTCATGGCTCTTGGTTATGAGGCCTGGAGGGAGGCCAGGAGGACCTTGCAGGAGTTGCTGTCAGCCAATGAGAGCACGCTGAGAGATGATGTCAGCCTTCGAAGCAGGTCAGTTTGTGTCATCTCAAGTTGCGGAAGTCTACTTAGTACACAGGCTTGCATAGTCTTTATCTGGTAATTGGTTTGTATATTTATGTTATGTCATTTTATGTTACAAAGTTTGTGTTTAGTAGGGTGCTGGAGGCCAGGGTGATGCTATTGAGACTAATGAAATCTCTCTGTAATCTATGGTGGAGGTATTCAAGGCCCAGCACAATAACTACAGTTTTGTCTATATTTTATATCAAGAAATTGTGGATCATATGTGCTGATGTGCTGCAAACTCTGGTTTTTGGAGTTTCAAAGATGGTACTTCTACTCTGAGCGGTACCAGAGATGCAGATCCTGTCATTGCGTTTGGCTAGAGCAGCTGTCTGCTGCTTTTGACACAGTTATCCACCAAATTCTCACCTACACTCACTGAGCTTGGTGTCTCAGGATCATAGACTGTATATAAATAATGGACGTAGTCTCCGTGACGTCACCCACTGGTTTGTGGCCCGTTGGAAGCCTCGAGTTCAGCGTTACACTCGTCACCATCTTGCGTCGCCATCTTGTTTCCAATACGGGGAGCAAACCATATCTGGACTGTGGAGGAGGAGAGGGATCTGATCACTGACTACAGCCTCTCTAACTAACTTGCATTGTAGCGAAATTCGCGTCAGTTTCACAGAAATTTGAGTGATTCCGTGGCTATTCCACGGATTTTGAGTTAAGCAAATCCGTGGCTATTTCACGGATTCCTGTGAGACCATGTAGTGTATTGTGCACCCAGACTTTTATTTAATAAGGCTTCTAGATGGCTTCTATTTCTTGAAATAGCTCATTTCATCAGAGATGTTTGTCTTTTTGTCCTTGTCTTTGCAGAGCATTTGTCCATCAGAGTACAGCCACCATGCACCTTCCTGCAGAGATTGGTAAGACTCTCCTAAGAGTTAAAATCCTGTTATCAACGTTATTTATTTAATCATTGGCTGGTTCTTCAGCAGGCCACAGGGTTGCATCCAATCCAGAGACGTGCCCTCCCCCTTGACCTCATCTCCAAACCTGATGCCCCATCATGTATGAATGATGCATTTGTCATTGCAGTTTTCCATTGGAATGATTTGATGATCACCTGAGAAATAAAAAAAACTGATTGTTTAATGTGGGTCAGGGGCACTTCCCTTTAGTTTTTAAAAGTCACACTTTATCCCTCTTCACTTTTTCACTTCA
Organism: Centropristis striata; assembly: GCF_030273125.1. NCBI lineage: Eukaryota > Metazoa > Chordata > Actinopteri > Perciformes > Serranidae > Centropristis > Centropristis striata. The sequence goes on from NC_081518.1 coordinate 18,244,603, forward strand.
CAGTTTGACATTATGATGTAACTGTCTAAAGTTATTCTGTAGAGAAATAAATATTTATGTGGCTTCAAATTGTTATCATGTGCTCACAAAAAAGTCCCAAAAGCTTTGGGGGTCCTTGAAGGCCTTATCCTTAAGTCCTTCTCCATGGCCCCTCAAATTCCTCCCACCCCCGAGTTTTTACTTTGGCTTTTAAGTTGTGCCTATACACCTACAGGTTCCTAATATGCCCGGTCTTTCTGTTTGTCACAGGTGATTACACTGACTTCTACTCCTCCAGAGATCACGCCGCCAATGTTGGCACCATGTTCCGGGGGAAGGAAAACTGTCTGATGCCAAACTGGTACACTATCAATTAAGTCACTAAATGCTGTTGGTAGAGTTAACAAAAGGCATTAAGAGATTTCCAGTGTTGGGGCAGATATTGACAGATAGCTTGAAACAAATTATTCCAGGTCAGTAGGTAAGAGGGACAGTACAAGGTTTCTCTTGATGTGGGACCATAGACCGAATGACTAATGGACTTAGTCACCGTGACGTCACCCATTGGTTTGTGGACTGCCTGTTGGAAGCATTACACTTGTCTCCATCTTGTTTCCGATATGGGAAGCAGACCAAATCTGGACTGTGGAGGAGCAAGAGGGATCTGATCACTGACTACACGCCTCTGATGATGTATGACCATAATCTGAACTCTGATCAGAAATCCTGAGGTCATCGTCTGATCCGTCAATTGGCTGTATGCTCCTCTACAGCCTCTGTTTTGTAAATGCCTATCTTAACATGCTCAGTGGGCTGCACGGTAGTGGTTAGCACTCTTGCCTTACAGTAAAAGGGTCGCTGGTTCGACTCCGGCCTGCGGCTCTTCTGTGTGGAATTTGCATATTCTCCCTGTGTTCTCCCGGTGGTTCTCACCAATTCCCCAGCTTCCTCCCACAGTCCAAAAACATGCACTTAGGTTTAATTGGTGACTCTAAATTGCCCATAGGAGTGAATGAGAGTGTGATTGTCTGTCTCTATGTGTCAGCCCTGTGATAGTCTGAAGACCTGTCCAGGGTGTACCCCACCCTGGTAGGTAGAGGACCTGTATGACAATGGCAGGCTCAGTGAAGTTGGAAGTGAAAACAGTTTTCCAAGCCACCTGTGTCGTCTTCCTTCCCTTGTGCATTGAAGGATTACACTGACAGTTTATGAGTGCGTCCGCACAAATGTACCTTCTGCACAAACAAGGACTTGAAGGTGGAGTTTTCTGCCTTCCTGGTGCATTCTTGCCCTGGAACTATGCATGCCTCATTTACCATATTACTTTAAACTTCTATTTGAATATGAACATTCAACATTTTGTGTATGAAAGAAAATAAGAAAAAGCATAAATCAAATCAAATCAAAATTACTTCATATATCCCCAAGGGTAAATTCAGTTAGTCTGGTAGAATCTCTGTTAGAATGAGACAGCCTGATGGCTGTAGGAGAGAAGGATCTTTTGAATCTCTCCGTCCTGCAACAGAGAGAGAGGAGCCGTCCACTACTGTTTTTTTGGTCCATAAAGGTTTTGTGTAGCAGATGATCTGGGTATTTCAGGATGGCCTGGAACATGTTGACAGGTCATCTCTCCACCACCTCCTCCAGTGTTAGGAGTATATACTTATAGTAATATATTCCCTTTAAGGGATCTGTGTTGTGCAGGCCTTTGTTCATATCCTATTGGTCCAGCATCTGCTTTCAACAGTATTTTGATGTGTATGACCACTATGCATTGTTTATCAAAGGGTAATTAAAAAAAAACCACATTGCAATTTATTAATTTAATTGCACTAGTAAGTTTTAAATTTTGACTCTAAGCACACATTACTGTGACATTTATATACTTCACTTCCCAGAGGCCACTTTTTCATTATAATGTGCTTGAACTGAATGCCATTCACCTATGCTTTACTCATAACATAAATACAGCTGCAATAATATTATCATTACTATTCAGAGAAAACCATTCCTATTTAATAAACACAATTGTAGACTGACAATGACCTTGACAGAATGGCTCTTGTCCACTGCGGCCACATGCTAACATTCATCATTGTGGTGTGCAGGTTGAGGCTTCCTGTGGGATACCATGGTAGAGCTTCATCAGTGATTGTTTCTGGGACGCCAATCCGTCGCCCCTCAGGCCAGATGAGACCTGACCAAAGTAAGACCCTTACATTCCCCAGTATTGGGCTTAGGGATGTCAGTATTTGTTAATTTTTCCTTTGACAAAACATCCATTAACCGGTAACTAATAGTTAAATGTTGACATTAGAACCACCAAAAGGGTCATTTTAACCCCCCTGCATTTCATATGCATGTAAGTTTGTTTAAAGAAAAGCCCTACATCTCCCAGTTTATGACTTTTCCCTAAACCAGTTTATTAATCATCAAGTAAATCATGAGGGAATATAAGATACAAATGTGTTTATAAAAAGTATGATCATGTATAACTATAACTGCAGGGGTTTCATTTCTACATTTATAACCCTCACAAGAACAGAGGTTTAATGCAAAATTGGTGCCACGTCCAGTTGCTTCGCAACACACATTGTTTACAGTAGACAGAATGTCTTTTGGATTGCCAGACTACATATTCTTACATTACTCTAAAGATTACTGAAAGACAGGATAAACACGAAATGGACAGGAACAAAAGAAATAGAAATGACCAAGAGACACTGGTGAAGCTTCCAGACATGAGTAAAGGAGAATGTGATGGGGAGAGAGATACCCATATATGATATACAAATCAAAAACTACATTTTTACCAGAGATAAAGCTACCTGCTGGGTGTCTAAACGTAACCTTTTAATAGCATTAACAAACGTTTTACAACAGGGGATTGTGAAGTTAGGTCCAACAGCAGTGGTCACAGGTAAACAATGCGCTGCTGTCACATGGAATATGTTGAGAAATAGTATTGAGGAAACCTTTCAAATTAAATAATCTGACTCCAACACAAAATCCTGACCTATTTCTCTGCGCCGATCGTTTGATGGGGAATGATGAGCAGGAGACGTCCCAGTTCTCAGTTTAACTTCATTTTATTACAATACATCAAGAAATGTGCAGTTACAGAGTCTCTGGGTTCAAACTACACATCCCTGACATGACATTAGGCTGGTCAGTTCATGAGGTCTGGACCAGTCTAATTTCCCTGAACCTGTTTTTACTCTGAGGATTTTAACTCTTAGGAGAGTCTTACCAATCTCTGCAGGAAGGTGCATGGTGGCTGTACTCTGATGGACAAATGCTCTGCAAAGACAAGGACAAAAAGACAAACATCTCTGATGAAATGAGCTATTTCAAGAAATAGAAGCCATCTAGAAAAACGGGTTTTACTAAAAAAATGTAGGTAGATCTCTTCCAGAAGTCGCCTCCTCGATCCACTGATTTGTCAGTTTATTTAATACATGGACACGTCATGTTACCAAGCAGAGAAGACAGTTATCTTTCTGCTCAGCACATCATGTCTGTGACCTGACCTGTTAACAAAACTTTCAAAACACAAACTCCTGCCTTGATATGACCTGCAGAGATATTTCTGGAGGCACAGATATTGCAACAAACAATAAAACATAAAATATATCTTTTTGTGATAATAGAATCTTACTCTAAGTAGGAAAGTTTAAGTAGATGGAGTAAATGTATTTAGAGTAAATGTATTTAGAGTAAATTTATTTAGTTTACCAATAGTTTAACAACAATATTAGCACATGAGTATTATAGCACAGCAGCTTGCATGATTAATCTATAAATGCACAGAGAGGTTACACACACAGATAGTGAATTACGTATGCATAGATAGTGACCTACGTCCACAGAGACAGACAACAGAGACAGAATAACAGATTATTCTAACAATATGCAAATCAAAAACTACATTTTTACTAGTGATAAAGCAATGTTAAAAGACGGCGCAAGCCACCTGCTGGGTGCCTAAACGTAACCTTTTAATAGCATTAAGAAACATTTTACAACAGGGAATTATGAAGTTAGGTCCAACAGCAGTGGTCACAGGTAAACAATGTGCTGCTGTCACATGGAATACATTCAAACCCTTTCCTGAGGACAGTTTGAATTTAAGTACCTGTAAAAGTTGAACCTCTGATGAACCACAACTAGTGAAAATTATCTGTCCCTTTCCTTCCTCTTAGCAAAACCTCCAGTGTTTGGCCCGTCGAAGCAGATGGACATTGAGCTGGAGATGGTGATTACAGTGTTTACTTAATCTAATCAGCTGGATGTTTGTAATGTTTGAATAGATGTTGAAATAACACTTTAAAATCTGAGTTTCCTTTCTCTGTTGCCTTTTATCAGTCTGTGTAATTGTCAATGTTGAACAATATCATTATTTCATTCCTTTTTTCTATTAAATCTCTTTTTTACTCTGATTAGGCCTTCTTTGTTGGAGGGGGTAATCAGCTTGGAGAGCCCATTCCCATCAACAAAGCCCATGAACACATTTTTGGCATGGTGCTCATGAATGATTGGAGTGGTAAGAGCCTCTGCACAACACACCACACTAAAAGCATTCTTATGTGTTTGTAGATGGTTTAATGTCAAACCTTGGGATTATGTGATGCTTTCCAGGCAATTATAGAAATCATAGAAGATATAATCATCGTAATAACTGTCTATAGGCCTTAAGACTTGTACTTTGTTCTCTGGGTCAGGAGATGGGACTGAGCATAGTGTTTCTCTATAGTCAGACTATCTGCTTTTTTACATATCTGACCGGGACCTTCAGTATATTTGGAAAATGTTCAGGTTATAAATTAAATTTACAGAAAAGTGAATGCTTCCCCATTAACGACCTGGCTCAGAACATATGCGAGTCCCTGATACCTTTTTTATCTATCCAAACCAG